>NW_026067909.1:33313626-33381324 GCF_014885135.2 Alexandromys fortis | reverse complement strand
CACACACACACACACACACACACACACACACACACACACACACACACACACTTGAGAAGTTTTCCTTTCTTCAGTTTCGGAGTTTTCCGTTCAGTACATAATTAGGTGGCGTCCTTGCTATGGGAAAGGCATTTGTCATGTACAGAAAAAGGAAAAGAAGGCCCCAATATCCCTGACCGGACCCACAATCAGAAATCACATATAAAGTGCTTCAATTGATTAGTTTGGTCTTAGGGCAAGTCTGTGAGAGACTGACTTTATTGATTGATGTTAAAGACGGTTTAGTCCATTACCGGCAACATCATTCCCTCGTAAAGCAGCCATGGACTGCGTAAGAATGAGCTGAGCATGAGAATGAGAGCAAGCGGAAGCAAGTTCCCTCGAAAGATGCTGCTTCTCCAAATTCCCACGCGCTGACTTTTTTCAATGGTGGTCTGTGATGCTAAAGTATCCACCCAACAAACTCTCTCTTTGCTCAGTGCTTTATCACAACATCGAAATGATTCTAGGACATTACGCCTCTCATTTTCTACTTGGCTCCCAGTAGCATCGGGACCCAGAGCAAGCAAATGGTCATTCACATTACCCCTGCATGGGGGTCACCAAAAGCTGATGCTTTAGAGAGGGGTCACACAGTGAGTGGCTGTATCATCATTTATTCAGTTCCCTGACACCTAGAATTGCCTTCTCTGGCAGAGGTATCCTTGGATGGGCATTTTCCGAGTGTCTTTTGGCTTCATCGCATGAACAAATTGGATACTGGCATCTTTCTACTAAGATTCTCCTAGAAGC
This sequence comes from Alexandromys fortis, assembly GCF_014885135.2. Classification (NCBI taxonomy): domain Eukaryota; kingdom Metazoa; phylum Chordata; class Mammalia; order Rodentia; family Cricetidae; genus Alexandromys; species Alexandromys fortis. The sequence continues at coordinate 33,380,532 of NW_026067909.1, read as the reverse complement.
TGTCTGCCTGAATCATTGTTCAGATGTGTCTGTGTGTACAGTTCACCTAAAATGGAAGCCATGACTGTCAAAGCGTTTGAATTATGGTCACATCATGGAAATAAAAATAAAACTAAAAGTTTTCAAAATACTAGAAAAGTTCAAGTCTCCCCAATACTTTTATTTTAAACTGGATGTTGACATTCTACATTCCACTGGTTGGCAGTCACCTATGTCTTGTTATTGGCCAGCAAAACTCAGCAGAATGTTCATGTTCATCGCAAAGTAAGTCATGATTCAAGTTTGCCAGGACATTCTAATTTGTTTCTTCCAGCCTATGTTGAATTAAAAAAAAAAAAGCCTGGAAGGAATCATGATTTAAATTGAAGTTGTGTCTAACTTGTTTGTTTAAGATAAAATCCACCATTAAACCTATTGCATGTGAAGTGTTCCCAACCAGAGCCACCGACTGATGACATTTCCCCGAAAACCTGAGAAAAACTTATTCCAACCTGTGCTCAGCATACATACATGAAAAATTAAATCTGAAAGGAAAATATCAGAATATAAAGTAAGAATTCCACAAAGTAGGGCAAATGGCTGCTCTCAAAGTATATGCTAATATTTTTAACTACTCACAGATTCCCAAAAGTATTAATTCTCATTACTTTCAGGTTGTAGTTTCTTTTAGAAAAGAAATTGCAGAAAGCTCTCAGAGAAAGGTATGATGCAAGGAATGTATCTCTTTGCTTACATGTACATGACTTTAATATTCATGTAGTTTATTTTTTATTGCATCTATAAAACTATTGAAGAAAATTCATATATACTATAAATGTTACAAAATGTTGTTAGAATATGTCAATCTAGTATAGGAAAAAATTGTTAATTGTTCTGCTAAAAGTAAACAAGTAGAGAAAGTTATCATGATTAGCTAATAACAATGATAACAAAAATTTATACATTATAAGTATATTTCAGTCATGTAACTTGGAAATAAAAATTATAAGTTAATCATATTTAGTTTAAGATGTATGAATAAGGTTTCAGTACATATAAAAGACAATACAAAAGTCTGTAGTTAGTACTCAAAAGTCTAGTAAAGTGGCATTAATATGCACAGTTTTTGAATATCTACCTCTAAAATCTAATTCACCTACAGGATGGAGAATCCATGCCTACAATGAATGCCTTACTCTGTTTTCACTGCAGTGATAAACAAAAGAAGGGAAGTCAAGGCAGCCAATGCTTGAAGCAACGGGTCATATTGCGTCAGGAAACAGAGTAAGCAATGCAGCTCAGTTAGCGTTTTCTACTCACATCATCCAGGATCTTGGATAGGGTACGGCACAACCCACAGTTCTCCCTAAATCATTAAACCTCATCAAGTCAACTCCCTACAGGCGAGACGACCGCAGTCCTGTCTCCCAGGTGATTCTATATTTCTTTCAAGATGACAATAAACACTACACATTGCAATGAAGATTTAGTAACAGTTTTTTTTTTGTTAGAAACTACACGAAAGGCCTCTTTTTCTTTCAATATGGCCCCAAGATATTTAAACACTAGAACATGTGAACAAGGAAATGTCCAGGAGAACATCTTAGCTTTGAGAAAATTATCTTCAGTGTAAACAATGGGTAGAAGCAGGAATTCAATCAGTTCATCTGGAAGATGACCTGTTTCTGATGCAGATAAAAGTTCAAGATGATGCATCACGGTTTTCGTTTGTTAATTAATTACTGATGCTTAAACTGTTGCTATTTATATTGAGAAACATTCTAAGTGAATGTCTTATTTTTCTTCCTTTTATGGCAGGATAAATCACCACAGAGGGGTTTGGAGCGAGGGCTCACACCTGTAACCCCATCACTTTGGAGGTGTGGACAGAAGGACTGCAATGAGTGCTAGACAATTAGGGGTAACCACTGCTACCATTTAGAAAATGTCAGCTATGTCCAAAATAATGAATAGACATAATTAAATTTTGAAATTATGTTATGTATTCAAATATGGTCTTTTCTTTTTACCCCCTATTATTTTTTTAATATTTTGAAAATAGATTCTTTTCTCAGATACTGTTTCCTGCCATAGTTTCTCCCCCCTTTAATTCTCCCAGTCCCTTCCCATCTCCCCTCTGCTCTGGATCCACTCCTTTTCTGACTCTCATTAGAAAAGAACAGAATTTCTTTTCTAATTATCTAAGTAGATAATAGATAACAACAAACCTGACAAAATAAAATAGAATAAGATAAAACAAAAGACATCACACTGGGCCTGGACAAGGCAACCCACCTGAAGGAAAAGAGCTACAGGAGCAGGCACAAGAGTCAGAGAACCACTTGTTCACATACGCAGGAGTCCCGTAAAAATACTGAGCTTAGAGCTATAAAAAATACACAGAGGACCTGATGCAAACCCATGTGGGCTCTGTTTAGGGGCTTCAGTCTCTATGAGTTGATATTAGCCTTGTCCAGTTGATTTACATGGCCTTGGTGTCCTCCATTGCTTCTGATTATTACATTCTATATGCTTCCTATTCCCATATAGAGTTGTGTGTTCCAAGGCCTCTCTCTCTTTAATGTCTGGCTGTGGGAAGAAATATTCTATCTTCTAACTGAACAATTTGAAAGAACTGAAAAGATTAGTTCAAATAAAATTGCAACAGCCATTGGTGATTAAAATATAACCTTCGACCGACTCTGAAAATTCCAAGTCAACATTAGTTGTCAGGTAATGTAAATTATATGTATAAATTTTATGGCTTTTAGTGTGTAAGTGTATAAGAACAAGTTGTGTGTGTGTGTGTGTGTGTGTGTGTGTGTGTGTGTGTGTGTGTGTGTGTATGGTGTACCTACAGGTTAATAGTAAATATGAGCAGAAATCATAGATTCCGAGTTTCTAAGCCTACTGAAAAGCACTTGAACCCATGGGGTGGTATAATTTACTGACAGCCACACTTCTCTCACATCTTTCATTCCTTCAGCAGGTTTTCATCTTCATATCACCATAGCAAATAATGAAGTGTCTAATTACTCATGTCGAGCCTAATGAGTAGATGCTATTTTCTTGTAATTCCTTTCACTCTAAAAAAGAATCAGCCTTACAAAATTTGAGACGCCTACCTTAAATGAGCTCATAAGTAGAAGCTGGTGGAGAAAGTCAAAGTTAATGATTCAAGGTTGTTGTACATTGATCCCTGTAGGTGTCAGCTCAGCTTGGAGGAGCAGCCAGTGCTCTTGTTTTGTGGGCTATGGAGATGTTTGGTTACCTCTGTGTGAACAGAGAATGAGAAGTAGTTTCCTTCTCTTTTATGTTTTCTTTACAGTATAAAGCATCCACTTCAGAAGATATCTATAAAATAAACTGTGTTACACAAAAAAAAAAATATTTGTTTTACCTACTGTTTTAAAAATGCTCGTCTGAATAATGTAGCTCAGCAGGTACTGAGCCAGTGTGCTCAAGTATGCATGTGTGCAGAGAGGCTAGAAGTCAATTTTAGGTATCTATTTGTTAGATCACAAACAAAATATCACCACAGATATGTCCAAATAAACTTGGAAATAATGACTCAGATAAAGTAGGCTTGAGTTCTTTCAATGTGTATGAATGGCTTTGATCAGATTTAAAGATATCTCACCTTACCCGATATACTACTTTTCACCAATAATTGCTTTTACCTCTTTCAAAGGAAAACATTATTTTAATCTCAAAGTCTTATTTTCTCACAGAGAGATGTTGGGTGAAGAAATCTAAGAATATCACCTATGTGTGTCATTCTAACTTCTGGTTTTTAATTGTTGTCCCTAGCCTTCTTCAACACATGCTTCAGCTCATCTAGATATATCTTGGTTCATTTAGAGTGAGTGACTCCGTTTTCTTTGTTTTTATCCACAACATCCATTCTAAAGTTTTCCTCTTTTAATTTGTTCTTTGTTGGTAATTTTAAGTTTACTTCTTGCCTAGAATTAAAAGACCGAGGAGATGGATGGTGGCAATATTTAGTCTCATTCCCTTCTTTTATCTCTCCCTTTTAACAAAGTCTCCCCTTAATTACCATCAATCTCCACCACCTTATTTACTTTAAACATAGAGGAAAGAATATTCTTCATTATGGTAGAAAATTGAATAGTGTAGCATTGGGGGTTTCTCAAGCAAATGAACCTCTTTCACTATGCCAGTAATTACAAAAATTATTAAATCATTTCAGTAAAGATACGGTTTGTTTTTCTTCATTAAAGCTACCATCCCCCGATATTCATTGACTTGACTTCTGTTCACTTAATATCAAACTTTCAGTTTCCACCTCGCTGAGTGAAGTGACTGAAGGCCAGAAAAACAAATGCTGCATGCTCTCTCATGTATAGATCCTATACTTAGATTTGCATGCTTGACTTGGCCTACGTATAGAAGACAGAAACCCAGAGAGAGACATTAGAGGAATAGCAACATTTTTAAGGAAGTGGTATTTTAGGGCACACATCACAGGAAAAGGGAATTTAGAATAATTGAACCTGGAAGATTAAATTGGGCTCTTAAAAAACATTTTCTGCACTCGCGAGGCAGAGGCAGGCGGATCTCTGTGAGTTCGAGGCCAGCCTGGTCTACAAAGGGAGTTTTAGGACAGGCTCCAAAGCTACAGAGAAACCCTGTCTTGAAAAACCAAAAAATTCTGTCTTTGCTTCCTTCACTGTTTGCTTACTCATTTTGAGATGCATTCTCACTATGTGGCTCAGACTAGACTAGAACTCAGTATTAAACCAGGAGGAGAAAGTAGAGAAGGAGGAAGGAAAGAAGGAGGAGGCTGAGAGGAGAACAAAGAGAACAAAGACCTTAAGTTAGGAGGTAGTGAAATGAGAGTGGGTCTGGGAGTAGTGGATGAGGGTGCGTGTTTATGGTCAGAATTCATTACATGGAATTCTCAAATTTATGTAGTAAAATAAAACATTATTTATGATGTGAGAGTATCCTATAGTGAGATAAAGAGGTAAAAGTGAGAATGTGAAGGCATAGAAATTAAATAGGAAGCTCCATAGGCAGAGAGCCCGGGTCTACAGGAGGGAGAGGGAACACTAGTGTGAGATGGAAAATTCAAAAAATGCTGCAAAAGGAGATGTTTCACAAAGTTTCAGAAAAAAATAAACTTCAAGCCATACAGTCTACGTATGAAGGAAGTACATCACTACTAACTCTATAAAATTATTCTCTTTATTGTTGCATTGCATTTCTTTGGCAATCAGCTTCATAGATTAAGCCTGCTTCCAAATTTACATGGAAATGGGCATGGTTTTGTTTTCACTGCTCTACGCTCTGCATATTGAATCATGGTGCCATTTACCATTTGAGCTGCAGGGACTGTAGAGAGAAGTAACTCAGTTAGCTCATGTTAGGGACTTAAAGTCTGAGCTCACATGAAAAGGGCAGGAGCTGAGCTAGAAGGGTAATCTGATTGGATTCAATCACAAGCCATTTCAAAACTGATTCCAGGTGTTTTGTCTTTTATATAAGCCTGCAGAGGTCTTATGGGAATGATCGCTCTCATTTTTTTTTAACACATTTATTTTCTGGTTAGCAACTGAAGATTGCTGCTCATGCACTGTACCCGTCTTATTCTATTTTATGCCAAAAGGATACAGATAACTTCATACAATGAGGCTGTTTAAAAAGAGGCTATAGCGTACACAGAGATGATAATAGAATATACTAGGTCAGAGACGGAAATTATATGTTAGGTTTCTTTTTCTTTCTTTCCCACATTTTCTGCTTTCTCTTTCAAAGATTATCTTGCCAAATATTTGAGTGCTGTGATTGGACAGCAGCTTCAATAATGACATTGTTCATATTCCCACAAGGTGTTTTCTGGAATCCTAACCTGTCAACTGCTAAGTATTTTCAGAGAGGATATTATACTTTCGTTTTATTTTGGACGAAACGCCTTCCTGCTCCATTATTAGTTCTACATAATTGTTGTAATTACTGAACTTTCTGTTCATGTTTACTTCATACTGTGTTGATCTTTGATTCCTTAAATACCTCATATCTTTGGTTGCTCTAAGTCCAAATGAAGTTTTATTTCCCCAAATTCTGTCAGTAGGACAAAAGAAAGGATTCCTTAGGAACTTGTGAAGCCAATTCCCCTATACCAAAAGGAGCCAAAATTTCCTGATCACTTACTTAAAGGACAAAGGGCAATCTGAGGTGCTTATTAGCATACCCAAGTGTCTGCTGGCCTTCAGGCTCATCTCTTGTACCAGTTACACATTTCAGAGAACCTGATGGAATCCCGACTCTGCTCTGCTCCTCTCCCCAGCTAATCATCCTTATAGCCCTGCTATTTATCCTTCTCTCTCTCTCTCTCTCTCTCTCTCTCTCTCTCTCTCTCTCTCTCTCTCTCTCTCTCTCTCTCTCTCTCTCTCCCTCCCTCTCTCTCTCTCTTTCTCAATCTCTTTGTTTTGCTTCTACTTCACTTACGGCCAAGTTCAATTTGGCGTTAGCTAATTATATTTAGTTGTTCCCACCAACTAAATTCCCCCCAAGAAACATTTCCTGAAAATTCACAGAGATATCCTTCTTGATAGATCTGCTAAGCACTTTCAAAAATGAAACGTCTGTGAACATTTTTCCCTTCCTGTTCATATCAGCTTCATTGAAAACATAAAACAGCAAGCTTACACACAAAGCATACTTGATTCTCAGTTTATCCATGATAGTAAGTTTTTCAATAACAGGAGTTTAAAACAAAATATACACAGACCTTAGCAGCTGGGTAAGAGGAAAAGTTTGTCCTGTTTTTATTCTCCCAGTTTTCCAGCAAGATTTCAACATCCTTATAAATATCTTCTTATCCAAACAGATTATTTTTTCCAAACAAACTCCATCTATATTACTATTCCTTCTAGAAATGGTAAAAATCAAGATGCACACTTATGGTTTTCTAAACTTCAAAATATTCTAATGAAAATCTGACATGGAGTCGTTTAAATACTCTCTGATCATATATGCAGCCTGCCTGTTTTAAGCTCTGTGCACATTCATGTATTTCATAAAATTTGTGATCAAGAAGAAAGAGAACAAATTCAAACAAGAGAGAAATAAAGTTAAAAAACTATGCTCGAGCCAGGTGATGATTACACCTGTGGTGCTAGGTGTGGGCTTGCCTAGTGTGGGCTGAGAGCTTGGATACATGTTTCTAGGAGATAAAATCCAAAGAAACAAAAATAGATGATTCATATTGTCCAATAGAGGAAAGACAAACAGGGAACTCTGTTGAAATAAAGCTATTGTTGATAATAAGTCTCTTTTCTATGGAAGAAAAATTACCTGTAATTGTTGTTAAGAAGAAAATGTGAATATGAATGCAGATGTGAATATGTATGTGTGTGGTAACAAATGTCCAAAAACATTTGTCATAAAAAGAATTAGAATATAAAATGGAGTGGCTACTGTGGATGACAGTTCATTTTATTTTTTTTTTCAAAACAGCATATGATTACCAAATAAGCCAGCAACTCTGATGCTGGAATAGTATTTTTTCCAAAAGAATAAAAGCATATGCTCAGAGATTTGCACAGTGTTTTCTCTGAACAAACGATGAAGGACATAAGCCACACAATGCACATCTAAGGCTGAAAAACACAATTTTTCACTTAAAAAAAAATATCACTTAGCCACCAAAAGTGAAGACAATTCTGACACAGGCTAATTGTCAATTATACTGGGTGGCTAGGCCAATCACAAACAGATATTGGTTGAGATAGTAACAGCACACTGATTCAGAGACTGGATCATAGTTTAAAGGACTGGGATAAGGGTGAGGGAGAGTTTCTTCCTAAGTATCACAAGTTGGTTGGAAGAAGGAAAATCTCTTGCAGGTAGATGGTGATGGTGGTTACACAGTGGTGAGAATTTTCTCATTGCCACAGAGCTGTATGCTCTGAGTGATTCATGTGGTTGATTTCATGCTATCTATATTGAGACATTTTGAAAGTGGGTTTTGTAACACTCTTCATTATAACATCTCTAGGCTTAGGCTCGTAAGCAGTGTTCTGCGTGTTGTTCCCTGAGAGCATTTTATACAGGCTATGACAACATAAGCTGATGCTACAGCTGTCAGATAAGAAAAGATGCAATATAGAGACGTGACAGGCATGGTTTTCAATCTGTGCATGAATGTATGTGTGTGTGTTATCACTGTGGGTTTAAACAATATCATAGAACTTGAATATGAAGTGTTTACCATGGTCTTTACTACAAAAAATTAAAAAAAAAATTCACCTTTAACAAGTCTGGGTGATAATGTTGTCTTCCTGGATATCCTATTACCCTATCTTGAGATCTTCAGCATCAAAATGATCAATACAAGACATGAGTGAGGTCTGCTTAGTCATTAGTAAGTCACCTGAAAGGCCACACGTAGACCCTCATATGATGCCGTTTTTGAGTAACTGAGTCTTTCATTCCTAGCTGAATTGCTGAATTCCAGTTCCTTACATTACATGAGGGGATCACATAGAGCAAAGTCTGTCTAGAAAGAGCTACTCCTCAGAATTATTCATGTTTGGCTTAGTCAAGCACACACCTCAACTTAGCTTTGGTGAGACCTGTCACTATGTGAGACCTACAACAATGTGCTCAAAATGGTAAAAAAAAAAAAATCACTTTTAATTAAAAGCCCTTTTTTAAAAACCACCCAGCCCCAAACAAATCATTGATCTACTATGCAAGCTCTCACATATTCCAAATATAGATAAATTATGAACACAATCAAAGAACTAATACTACAATAACCTTTCTATGTTTGTGTTTGACAATTTCTGTGTGTTCTGTGGTTTTTATCAATAGCATGTAAGCACCCCATGGCATAATACACCTTTGTTACCCTCAAAAACCACTAGATTCCTATGTTTAAATATGTTTCTTATATCTCCGAATAATCATGCTAAAATCAATAGCCCTAGAGAGCTAGGTAACAAAAGGGTCCAAAGAGAGACACATGGACTTCCATGGGAATAGAAATAGAAGAGATCTTCTGGATAAACTAGGGGCAGGTGAGAATGGGAACATGAGGGATTAGATTGCAGGTGGGATGTAGGGGGAGATTAATGAAGGAGATGTCTTGACAGTGGGGAGAATTTGGGGGTCTGGTAGTAACTTGGTACAAGGGAAATGTCCCTGAATCTATGAGGAGAAACCCAACTAAAATTCCTAGCAGTAGTGGATAGGAACCTGAACTGACCATCTCTTGTAACCAGATTGGTTACTACCCTAATTGTCATCAGGGAGACTTTGTCCAGTAACTGATGGAAGCAAATGCAGAAATCCATAGCCAAGTACTGGGCCGAGCTTGGGAAATCTTATAGAAGGACTGTGAAATTGGTAGGGGGAGGAAGGGCAATGTCATCACAAAGGAACCCACGGAGACAACTAACGTGGACTCATAGGAGTTCACAGACAGTAAAGCAAGAGCTAAGGAGCCCACGTAGGACAGACCTAGGCTTTCTACATAAGTGTGACAGGTGTATAGCTTGATAATTGTGGAACTCATAACAGTGGGAGTTGGGGCTGTCCCTAAGAGTTTGAAAGACTTTTGGTAACATTTCGTCATACACTGTTACCTTACAAAGCCTTAATAAGAGGTGTGGAGCTTAGACCTACCTCAACTTGATATACAATGCCTTGTTGACACCCATGGCAAAGCTGCCCTTTTCGGGACAGAAACAGAGGAGTAGAAGGAACGGGGCAAAGGGGAGGTGGGTGGAAGGAATGGAAGGAGAAGAGGGAGTGGAAACTCCTCTGAGAATGTAAAATAAATGAACAAATTTAAATTAAAAAATAAAAACAAAGACCCACTAGATTCTAAAACTTCAGGTCTTTGAATATGATCTGCATAACGATACCTTGGAGGTCCAAATGGATTCTAATTTTGCTTCTACACCTAGAACACAGTTTATGTATCTGCTATAGGAGGTAGTCTAATAGGAAGACTCTGGGGGCCATTTTTAGGTTCCAAATCTAGGGAAATAGATAATATGTAAGGAGGGCATTCTAGGAAAATAAGAGCCAGCATCCAGATGATTATCAATAGGAATGTAGATGCTTTCTGACAAACTGTGGTCAGATGGTGACGGACCATTATGGTACTTCACAAGTATTCACCCTTTAAGACTTCTCTGCTTTGGTGTGAAATCTTTGCATTAACAAATGCCTTGTCTTTGGGATTTAGATGTGGGAGATGAGCTTATTTGTTTAACACAGAGTAATGGAATGAGAAGCATTCTCCAATGTAATGCAACATCATTTCACACAAACACTAATGATTAGTCATAGTGGACAATTAAGCAATGTCAATATTTTTATTGGTGTCAATGACTTCCCTTTATAGGTACATCAAATTACTGGGAGTGCCACATCCCACACACGAGCTTTGCTTGCAATTATTGATTTGTTTGTAACAAGCAGGGCTAGATACTTTATTAAAACTGAATAATACAATAGTCTTCTGTTCTTCTCACTTGTTGCTACACTCTCCTGCTTTTCATAGGTAAAATGTCAAGTTCCTAAAGATAATAGGACAGTAAAAGTTTTTCTAAGTTTATATACCTAAGTTGTAAGGTAAATTTGTTCTTCCTTCCCCACCCCCACTTAAATGCTTGGAAATTGCTAGTGAGGCCTCATATCCTCAGATTTCTCGTTGAGAGAGTTCTTTCTTCTCACTTGTGGGAATGTGAACAACGCGTACAGACAGCTCCATCCTGTGTTTGCCCTTTAATAAGCCATCCATTCCCAGGTCATTTCTACCATTGTTCTTGAATGTGTAACATCCTCCTCTTCGCTCCATGCTTCTTTTATTTTATAAGAATCAGTTCCATAGTAATAGGACAAAATATTTGTGATTTGTTTCTCCGCTGGCACAAGAATCAGTGGATCAAGAGGGAACCTCAGTATGCAGTTTCCCTGACTGTGTGTGATTTTATCTTGTCCTCTCAGATTTAGCAATATCTGAAGCATAAGTCAGACTAAGCTGTGCGTCCTACTATTTATGTATTTCAATGTGCAAAGGTGATTGCATGCTCTTCTTGACCTTTTACCATACCTTCTTTGGGTCCCTGTTCTGCCACCTATAATATATGCTTAGTTGGAAGATTAGATTTCTCTTTATACATTTTGCTGCACCAGTATGCTGGGACCATGAATCAAGCCACCTTTTTCATCTATGGACATGGTGGTAAATGTGCCTTTGTTAAATGACTTGTAAACTTTAGCTAGAAATCTAGCATCCCCCAATGTTCCTGTATTGACAACATCCTGAATTTACACACTATCCTCAAATGCAAACATTTTAGAAGAAAATATGACATTCATAATTCTCTATGTTCCCTGGGGGTAAGCTTGAAATGTAGTGGTAACTGTTTAAATGGAAAATAAGTTCTATACTTTCTGGAAGAAAATAGAAATTAGGTTCTGCCTAGCATATCACTATCTGAGCAGCTTAAAGACAGTTAAGGACTTAATTGTTCTTCATTGTCCATCATCAAAATGCCTTTTCTGCTGGTCCTAGCTTTTCAGACTACCCTGGATTTGAAAGTGGGTTGCCTGTTCACTACCTCAACGAGCACCTATCCTTTAAAAGGAACCCACACAATATGAATACCCTTGCCCCCAATTTCTGATAGTGAGGTAGACAAAAATGTTCCTTAGTGAGACCATATTTTGCCCAATTTTTCAATGCTGTGAATTAAAAAGTTCACTTCTGCTCAGAAACAACGGTAGCTCTCAAGAACTAACTCCTCATTCCCAAATTCTAAAATTTGTGGACAATGACTGGCAGTTTTGGTTCTGACAAAATTAACCAAAATCAGGTCTGGTGAGACAGCTAAAAGATAAAGAAATTAGCTTCACAAACCGGGTTCCATCCCTAAAACCCACGGAAAGTTGAAAGGAGAGGACTCCCCCCATAAATCTGTTTTCTGACAACATATGATTACACATGCACCATGATACAAAATCCCTCCCACACCATATGTAACATAATAGTAATAACCATAAAATAAAATTGAAAATCACTATCAATTAGCCTCCTCATTTATGTTGAAGAATCTTCTTATAAAGCTGCAATGAATCACAGGATTTGGTGACAGCAATGCTTTTGCTGCTCTCAAGGCATCATAATGATTAGTTCAGGGAACCCCAGCTTTTGAGGCATGCTGCTGATGACACACCTTGTTCATTTGGGGTGTGTTCAGGCACAGACCTGAAAATTGCTCCTTGGCCTCAGGCAAGCACTCTGAGGAGCTGTACTCATTCTTTTGCCTCTCTATAGTTAGAGTACTTCCAGTTTCACATTACACATAAAAGCACATCACTAATGTCCTAGCCCATGTCTTCTAAATGTCAGGCATATTAGTCAGCACTCCTACTAGCACCAAGATATTGACATAAAAAGATTTGTTCACCTTATCCAGCAGATGCCACCCAACAATAGGGTTGTTGATCCTACCTACCAAACTGATCTCTGCCACAAGAACATGGCTGCTGCCTGTCTTAACATTTTTGTTGGGTAACACTTCTGGTTTCCTTCTAAATGTTTGACTTAATGTTGAGCTTCAGTAGGTAGGACAGACACCTAAATAATTCTTTTTTTTTTTTTTTTGTAGTTTCTGAGCCCCAAGTGCACTAGGGCTGGTTGTAGCTCTGGCATCTGCCTTTTCCTGAGTTGGAGTTTATCATGAGGATGAGGGCAGATAATAGAGTGCTGCTTCTGTGAGGGAAGGCACAGTGTTTGCCGATTAATAAACCAGAAGTAGAGACACTGACAAAATTTCCGCTTCCGCCCTTGGAAGGAATCAAGTCTACTGATAACTTGACCTTCACTTCTAGTCTCCAGAACTCTTGGCAATAAATTAATTGTTTAGCCACCCACAGCGAGCTATTTTGTTCTGACAGTCTGGTCAACTGCTACCATCCCCATGTGGTATGAGTTTGGATGTACAATTTATACCCGGTAAGGTTATCTCAATATCTATCACGTTCTCACAAAACAGATCACAGGTTGAACCTAACTCTAATTTATGTACATACATTCTGCCTTTTATTACTATTTCCCAATAAATATATCCTATGACACTTGTAGAAAAATGCATGTTTCCTAGCAAATTAAAGAAACAATATTTAGGCTTCACTGATAACTGTTTACCAAGTAAAACCAAACAATAAAAGCATGGTTATTACATCTTCTCAGAGAAGATTTATGGAATCCTACAAAATTTGTTTATTGCTGAAGTAATATGAAACTCGTATAGGTTCAGCAATTAGATTTTTCCATGCTTCTTACTCATGATGGATTTACATTTTTATGCTGCTGACATGATATAAATTTCTTTATGAAGAATAATATATAAACTTTAGGTTGTTTAAAATAAGTATGCACCTTAAATCTCTGAGTCTCCATGCCCCTGGTTAGCAATCTTTTACACTTCACACAGTATTCAATATTGTAAGGTCTTGTAATTTTCCTGTATTCAAAAGGTACTCAATCATTGCAAAACCACAATATGTCTATTAATTCATATACATGAGTGGCATTTGTATATAAGGATGAAATTGAAGGAATTAACAATTACAGTATCACTTTAGTGTTTATAGGGAAAGTACAACAAATAATTACTGGTTTAAATAACCAATTAAAATGTATAGTTATTTAGATAAATATGCTTACATACCAGAAATGAAATTGTTTCAAATGGCTCCAAGATACATCCTTTATTCATATTCACACTTTCAGAGTCTAGCTGTTTTGTTTATTGTAGATATCAATGTAAGGAAAGAGCCTATATGGAAGTTTGTTAAAGTGAATCCTCTCTGAAGGTGCAGTAGGGCAGTGAGGCTTAGTTGACCTCTCAGCATAAACATTCTGACCCCTTATAAACAACAGAGACTACTTCTCAATTTCTTCCTAATGTTGTGTGCTTATTCTGTGTTGAGACACGTGCCTGCTGTGACAGAGAGCAAATAGTGCTCGTAACCTTTTATCTATCTCTCCAGCCATGACTAAGATTTTATCTTTAATGATTGTTTTCTCTGACACAGGTAACTGAAATGCAGCTCTGATGCATTCTACAGATATTATTGGTTATTTGAATATACAAATAATTAAAGATATATTTGTTTCTAGAATACAGTATGTTTAATTCATTTATTAAAGAAGTTTAAGTAGGTTTGCCCCATAAGAAATTTCTTTGGAGTTTTGTCTGCATATCCTAAGAAAATAATATTTTTTCTAAATCTCTATATACACACAAAAAATCAAGCCATAAGAACATTACTAAAAAGTAAAGAAGAAACAATGTCATAATGTCAAGTATATGTCATTCCAGATGTAGTCATATAAACTTATACTAATGAATGTACACAGACAGTAGTCCAAAGGATGGATTAAAGTATATCATAATAAATATCATTCAAGTTATGATATTGAAATTACAAAGCATTATGTTAACTTGACTTAAAAACTGAAAAAATAAGGGAAGTATTATCAAGCCATATTTCTTAAACATGGTATTATTTTCTAATGTTAAATGATTTCTTATAGACTTTAAACCTGTTTATGCTTTTTAATTTAAAAAGTGTTTTGTGAGGCAAGGATTTGAGATAAAAACTTGTTACTCTGTAGCCCAAGCTGGACTCAAACTTACGGCAACCCTCCTACCTTAGCCTCCAGAATGCTGGGATTATGAGCATACTCCACTCACCCAGCTGTTATGTTCTTACTTTTGATCATTTTAACACTAGATACTTTCCCTTAGGAATGGGCAATAACATCTAACTTCATAGTTCTGAACATCCCATTTTTTTTTGTCAGTTACATGAGGTTTTGCATTAATTTCTGTGACAGTGTTAGGCCACTGTACACAGTAGTGCTGATGCTTCTTTCGCACTGTTTTTATTTATAATTTCATTCGGTATGTAACAGACGTAACGTTAGCAGGAGACCTCAGTCACTAAAATGATTTTCTTTAATTGCTTTTTGACCATCTTTAATTGACAAGGAAACCTTTTCATTGTTCCCAGGTTTACTCACACTGACGCGATTCAGCTGTGCCCCTGTGGAAACCAACCTTGGTAGAACAAACACTTCTTGCTGAAAATCCGGGTAGGCAAAGCTCATTTAACCAATATCCATGGCTGTCTGATTCTGACTTTTCTTTCCTCCGTGATGTAGGATCGCTGACTTCTGTGTCTACATAGTGAGTAGACACATAAAGAGGTCACGCTCTGGTTGTGAAAGCATGTCTAACTGGTATAAGAAACTGTATGTGTGATGTGGTTAGAATCTGTAGTTAACAGGGTTTACAAACATCAGATGGGAAAGCTGGCGGTAATTTAGGTACGGGGGGAGGAGAGAAGGCATGAATGATGAGACTGCAATCCCAAGCAGATCATCTTTCTAGAAACAATAGGAGGTAGACGGAGACTCGAACAGTTAAGATGTGACTAGGTTTTGGCAGACCATGAAAGCCATAGAGAAGATTCAGAATCACAAACGACACAAGGAACTGTTGTATACACACTGAAAAAGTCTAGAAAATGAACTTGTGACATCTGTGTAGACCTGTGAGATGAGAGTAAGACCCAAGATCAAAATATTCCTGGACAGGGTGAGATAATCTTCTCCACGGGGCTTTTGCAAAGGGTAGAACCTGAAACATGACATATTTATGTCATTTTATTCAGGTTGATGAATTTTAACTAATATTAAAGTGATTTATAAATTGGAGGTTATACAAAAATGTCATAATCAAGTAAATAAAAAGAGTACACAAAAAGCATAAAAAATTTGGCTTTCAATTTCAGATTAGACTGATGTTTTCTATTATATTACTTTTCATTTCATGAAATCTTCATAGAGCCTCCCAGGCTTATTTTATGGCCTCATGATTTTTCTTATCTGTTGCTAAGCTGTTTACATTGCTTTTCCTTTCTTCAGTCGAACTTCCTGTCAAATTACCCTGTCTCTGTATAAATAGATTCAAAATGTGCTCCTGAAGCCAGCTCCATTAAATCACTTGGGAGCTTGTTCAAACTACAGATAATTTGTCAGCTTGCTAGGCCCTCACAAGTCTGATGATCTGGTAACGGGAGCAATCTGTGTTGTTCTGAATCTTTTTTTTGACTGAATATTATTTTACTCTTTTAATATCTAATGGTAATTGTAACTGCTAGTTGACATATTTTTTAATTTTTCAAATTGGCTTAATAAGATAATAGATCCCATTATGTCATTCAGAACAGAACTGAGGATCCATATTCCAAGAAATGATTTTTTTCTTTGAAGACAACTACAGCATTCTCTTTGATATTCTACCCAGTGATTATGAAAAATGTGGTGGTCGGCCCTACCAATTCAGAAGCAAGTTCTTTCTGTAGGGCTAGAGGAATACACTGTGTTAATTAACTTCGTAATGCATGATTCTACGTGCTTCTTAAGACACTGATCTTAACTTTTTACCCAGTTCTGATTTCACTTGACACTGTTGTTTCATTATATTGTACCATGTATAGCAGTTTTATTAGTTTTGGTTTTATTCATATTCAAATGTCAATACATACTATTTGTTTTAAGATTAAACAGGATTCATCTTTATATTGCTTCTGACATATCTCATAAAGGTGTGTCTTTCTCTAACCGGCATTATGAAATCTACTTCTTTTGTTTCCCTGTAGGTTGTCTTTTCCTTTGTAGGATGCTGGCTCCCCACCAATAATGACACTGAGACTTATTAATTGTGAAAGTTTGGCCTTTAGCTTAGCCTTGTTTCTACTATCTCTTATAACTAAAATTAACCAGTTTCTAATAATCTACATTCTACCATGTGGGTTATTACCTCTCTTGCATTCTGTACATCCTACTTTCCTGCATCTGGCTGGTGTCTCCTGTGTGCCAGCATTCCTATCCTCTGAGTTTCTCTCTGCCGTTAAGTCCTGCATAGCCTCTCATGCCTTGTTATTGGCCAGTCAGCTTTTTATGAAACCAATCCCAATGACACATCTTCACACACTGCAAAAAAATCTCCCACAAGGTGTCTCATTTGGTTCACTGTTAGATAGAGTTCTGCCTATACACACTAATATAACCTCAAGAGCACCATATAAGCATTTTTTGATTAACATTCTTCATTTGTGGGAAACTTTCTGTTCTTTATTTCAAGACACGGGCAAACAATGTTTACAAATGTTGCCCTTATGGTCATTGTTCAAGTGCACTTGGTCTTTAACAAGTCAACAAGTAGCTGTTAGTATTACAGGAGAGGACCTCTGCTCTTCTGCTCTTCAAGAGTAGGTGTGCTTTCTACAAAGAGAAAACCCACCGAGGCTGTAGAATACCACACAAGTGATGAAAAACATCCACATACAAATCTAAGCAAATCCACTCATTAACCAGAATTTTAAAACTGTGTAAGAGTATGAGTTATTTCAATGGTATCATTTGAGAAAATGAAGAAAGTCATATTTATACAACTTATCAATTACACTCTTTAATGACTTTTTCCCAAATTTTAATTTATGATGTGGGAGTGATTTCTTATTAATAAAGAAACTGCCTTGGCCCATTTTATTGGATAGAAAATTAGGTAGGCGGAGTAGACAGAGGAGAATGCTGGGAAAAAGAAGCTGTGTGAGGAGTCGCCATGGTTCTCCCGCTCCAGACAGACGCAGGTTAAGATCCTCCCTGGTAAGCCAGCTCGTGGGCTACACAGAATATTAGAAATGGGTTAGAACAATATGTAAGAGCTAGCCATAAGGAACTGGAACTATCCGGGCCAGGCAGTGTTTGAAAGAATACAGTTTCCGTGTAATTATTTCTGGGCATAAGCTAGCCATGCGGGCGGCCGGGTGCCCGGGACGCAGCCCTGCTGCCGCTCCTATTTCAACAAATTTATCCATATAACCCAAGAAGAATTTTGTGATATTTTCTTTTCAAAAAAATACATTTGTTTATTTATTTTACATCCAGGCCACAGTTCTCGTGTCCCCCTCCCTTCCAGCTATCCCTCCATCTCCCCTCTGTTCCCACTCCCCAATCCACTCCTTCTCCAATTCTGTTTAAGAAAAGGCAGATCAAATGAGTATCAGTGAAGCATGGCTTATTATGTTGCAGTAAAATCAAGCACTTCCCATGTATTAAATCTGGACAAGGTGACCCAGTGTGAGATGTACCATCCCAAAAGCTAGTAAAAAGAGTCAAAGAGAGCCCCGGTTCCCACTGTTAGGAGTCCCACAAGAGGACCAAGCTAGCCAATTGTAACATATATACAGAGTGCCTAGGTCAATCTCATGAAGGCTCCCTAGTTGCCGGTTCAATCTGTGAATCCCAGTGATGCCAGATTTGCTGATTCAGTGGGTTTTCTGGGTGACTCCTCTGGCTCCTACCATCCTCTCTCCACTTGTGGATAATTAGGGACTAATTTGGTGGGACACACTCTGGAAACATATTGTCTCTGATCATTCTGTATATTTGGAATGTATTTGAGAAGGAGTCTAACGCTCTTTGCATACAGTGACACATCTCATTTTTCTCCTTGAAAAATATCAAAGTTTTATGCAGTTTTGCATATTTACATATTAGTCACATGCGGGTTAAGATAATCAAATAATTACTTAGTTCATGACTGAACTATGAGCAATGTCTTTTCTCTGAGCTTCTCATAAATTCTTTCTACTTAAGCTAACCTTGAATATATAACTTTATAGCTATTATTCACATGTTGCCTAAAATGTAGCTTAATTATTAAAAGAATCACAAGGTCCATCCTCAAAGTTATATACAGTGAAACAATTGTGGAGGAAAGGAGATTTACAGCAGTCAGCTTTTGTAAGGGGCTTGAGGAATGTATCTTTGGTGAATGTTCATGAGGCTGTGGTGGGCTTTATTTTGATGATGCAGCTGCTTTTGAGTTATCCATTCTCCTGCAGGTAATTCTAGTAAACTCTTTTGTTCATTAGTCTATACAGGGGCGGAGTTATTTGTTTCATCTTTTTTCTGAGAGTCTACCAAAAGTAGAAAGATATTTGCTTACATCTCAGGAAATGCCATTTAATGTATATGTTCTCTCATGACTTTATATTAATTATCTGCTTACTTCATACAACAGCATAGAACTTATGATACAGAATATTCTGTCACCCTTCACATTTCATCTCAAAGACCTGCTTCTCCACCTTCTTATGCTGGGGCTCCAGGGTCCCACACATTTAGGCACCTGTGAGCAGCATGGCTGATCTAACGATGGATGTAAAACTAGACTTGTGTTCTCACAGAAGCAGCTGTATACTCACTGACTTCAGTTGGCTGTCAGATTTTGGTTCCATGGTTTTGTTTTTCTTATTTTTTTAATTACTAGATGATTACAAATATATTTTAGGATCCATAAGTAATGGATATTTAAAAAATAATGTCATTGCTATTGTTATTAATTTATTATTTTTGCTTACTCTCCTTGGTGCTAATATTTTAAAAGAAAGGCATTCTGAAGTCTGCCTGGCTGCTCAAGCTTGAAAACAAGGGAAGGGAACATGTGATGATTCCCAGGTAGAGTGATGTAGACAGTTTCCTACGGACATGAGTCTAATGCCGCTGATGCCAAGCTCAATGGAAACAACATCCAAACCATTTTCTTGCAGTAATTTATTGTTTCAATGTATTCCTGTTATAGAGAATCAAGTTCAAAGCCTCACAAATGTAAGATTACCTCTGACTAAACCACTATTTTTAAAAAATAATAATAAATATTTTTATGTTTATAATTAATTAAAAAATTATAACTTTTAATTTCAAATAGTATCAAGCAGTTTATCCCAGACTGCCTTTAAACTTCTGATCATTCTTCTTCCTCAGTCCCTGAATACTTAAATTACAGGCTTAAATGAAGATAGCTGTGTTTTTCTTCTATTTAAACCAACCAAGTTCTTGCTAAACATTGCATATTATATAAAATCCTTATTGTCTATAATCACATATGTAAATGAGAAATATATATATATATATATATAATGTTTGGTTTGCAGAAATTATATAAATTCCCTGTAATATCCTTGAGTTCTGTTGAAATCCATGTTTCTCAGATGGCTCATATTTCAGTTCAGCAAGCATCTGCTCATATTATCAGGAGAACATTAAATAAAAGTGAGGATATGTGCATCTATAGGACACTGGACAGGACAGCTGTTTTATATTATCAGAGTCCTTTTGGTAACATCTGGCTCCCCATCAACTTTGAGGTTAAGAGGTTTGGGGAGTGGACGGGGATGACAGAATGGGCAGCAGGCAAGGAGGGCTATCTGGAAGAACTACGCAGCCCTCTGTGTTTCCTGAGACAGACAGGCTGCTTCCCCAGCAGGTGGGCATGCCTTGAACCCACATCCATATCTAGGAAGACAAAACAGTACATGGATCCTGTTCCAACAACGTTTTAGAATGCAAGCTCATTTGGAATATGGTTCTCAGTAGAGAAAATCCTCGTGTCCACACCATTGTGTAATAAATCATCTGCAATATGCATTGATTCCTACAGGGCTGCATGAGCAAACTTTCACACTTTTCTTTTAGAGATGAATATTTTTACATCTTTTTGGGATTTATGGGATTATAGAATGTTGTGAGGAGCTACGGGCCGCTTCCCTGCCGCCCCAGCTCCCGGACGCAAGCTAGCTCTAGTTTATGCCCTGAAATAATTACACGGAAACAGTATTCTTTTAAACACTGCCTGGCCAATAAGTTCCAATTTCTTATTGGCTAGCTCTTACATATCGATCTAACCCATTTCTAATAATCTGTGTAGCCCACGAGCTGGCTTACCAGGAAAGATCTTAACCTGCGTCTGTCTGGAGTGGGAGAATCATGGCGACTCCCTGACTCAGCTTCTTTCTCCCAGCATTCTGTTCTGTTTACTCCACCCACCTAAGGGTTGGCCTATCAAGGGGCCTAGGCAGTTTCTTTATTAATAAGAAATCACTCCCGCATTAATAGAATCTCTGGGTAAATAGAATAATTAGATAAACTATTAAAAATGATATTCCTATTGGCATTACTCGCTAAAGCATCTTCCAAAGTAGTTCCACACTCAAAACTTATTTTAGAGAGGAATTAATACCATATACTGAAGTGATTTAAATCCAGCTGGGCATACTTGTATGGAATGGAGTCTTTTGTAATGATTCAGTTCAGGTGGGTTGAAGTAGGCCAACATCCCTGCCTCTCTTCTATGTACTAATGAATGCCCTGAGAATCATTTATGCACGTACACTTCCAGTTATGACCATCGGGTTTTCATTCTCTGATATAAAAATTTAAAGTGGAAAGACACAGTCTGGTGCCACTGACTACAGAGTTTAATGAAACATAGAATTTCAAAGCAAAATGCACACATTACTATTTCTATATTTCCTCTATTTCATTTTGCTTTTACTAAGCTTTTATTACAATTCTGTAAGTGAATACAGTTACTCCCTTCTAAAAATATTAGGCAATGTCAATTTCTGTTGCATATAATTCATAAAGCATTACTAAAACATGAATCAATACAGAGGTTTTGCCATTATTCCGAGCCACATAGATATAAGTTGTTTTGAAAATTAATGTTTTATAAACTTTGTTATTTGTCAAATCCATACCCCAACATATTTTCTAGATAAACTTTTTGTCTGAATTCCACTTGTTTTTAAACTCAAGTTAATTCTTTTATGAATATAATGAATGAAAAAAATTAAGAATCTCTAAGATAAAGCTCATGATAAAGGAAATTGGTGAGAAGAGGGAGATGTCATTTAATCCCAGAGATCCCAGAAAGGTTTAAAAATATTCAGGGTTGATGTTTGTCATGATCAGATTTATATTTTCAAGCAAGGAGTAGTTGGGAGGGCCTGTGAAAGACACGGTAAAAATCTGATGATATATTTCAAATGAGGTTAAACCGTTGCTATGGTGGTATGGATGAGATGACCCCTGTAAGTAAGCCTCTGGTATTTAAATAGTTTGTCCCCAGTTGGTGGCTGTTCGGGGAAGATTAGGAAGCATGTCCTTGATGGAAGAAGTATATCACTGGGACTCACATCTTCTACCGCAAGCAGCAAATTGATGGAGCACAGAAAAAGGCAAAAGTCTTGTGAAATTCTGAGACCTCTCCTGCTGCTCTAGTTATGTGCACCTGCTGCTACCTCTACTCTTCCATCGCGGCTCCCACCCTCTGGAACTTTAAGGTTTGTGTTAACTCTTTCTTCTCCAAGTTGCCACGGCTATTGTGTTTTATCACACTAGAAGAAAAATAATGAGGACAGTTGCTTAACCTGTGCAACAGGCACAGCAGGGTCTGGGGATGTTATTAGGTTTGAGAAAGGTGTTCAGGTTCAGTTTAGAGGTGATAGTTATGTGTAGGTTACAGAGTTATGGTAAATACATGAATGCAGACTTCTGGATTACTGATGATGTATAAATATATGAATGGCTTCTGGATTATTGATGTATAAATGATCTAGATTGGGAATGAGGCGGAGCAGAGGATGAATGAAGAGATGACAGATTTGATGTGAGACATTTTCATTTGTATGTTCCTTAAAGATTAACAGCTGAAGTTATTCACCAGGCTGCCAGAAATTTAAGGGTAAAAAAAAATTGAGAGAAATATGTGTACCTGTTCCAAACTTACCATCAACCACTTCTTGCTTGGTAGTTCCTCTTAGCTGTTGAGCCAACTGCTATTAGCAGTGTTGTTAAATTAATTAGAGGCACAGAAGTGAGAGCTTCAGGAAGTTTGACAGTTCTAGGACTTCGTACTTTTTCTGTTTGTCATCACAATTTCTGATCTAGTATCATATCCATTTCAAGGAACATTTCCATAGCACCCAAGTTCATGCTTTGAGTTTCTAGCTCTGGGGCTGGGACTGAACTTCATACAGGCTGCCTGGAGTTCTTCTCTGAAGTAACAGACTTTCTCCTAGGACACTACTGCCTTTGTTTCTTCCAGGACCCAAGTTACTCTAATGCTAGTTGAATATAAAAAGGGTTATACAGCAAGATGCTGTCTTCAAAATAAATGGGGGGGGAGGAATCATAACTTATTTTTTTAAAAATAGAATTTTTAATGAACCTACCCAGAGCACAAAGGAAAACAGAAAGAGAAAAAGATATGCTGGTGAAGTAGCCAGAAGAGGTGATGTCATACACAGTTACAAATACCAGACTTCTGCTAGAGGAGACTGGAGAGACAGAGGTGCTAGAGCGAGCAATCACTAATCGCACTAAAAAAAGTTGGTGGTTTTCACAATGGTTTCCTAATACACAGTCAAAACCCTGCATTACCTCCACTGATGCAATATTTATAACACATGGGTTTAATAGAGGATGCATTAGAGGAAGGAGCAGAGGAAATTCTCATCATGTTTTACATTATTATTTCAACTGAGAACCCAAATCACCAATGCTAACTTCATATATCTCGCTTGAGGACAGACAGAACTAGCAACCTGGAGGAAGACATGAACTGAGGAGAAACATTTTGTTTCTGGACCGCCTTGCCTCCTTTATGTTATGGGATCAGATCAATCAGGCAGACATCCAGACTCAGAGTCTGGTGGGAATTGTGGTCCACACTCACAATGAGGTCTGCTGTTAGATGTTAAGACAAGGGGCAAGTCCATGCTGCTTCCCATTCCACTATTACCGAATCGCTGAGTGAACTGTAACAGAAGGATGTGGAATTCCAATTCCCACACTAACCTCCCCCCTATAAAATCTGTTTTTTATTAGTAATTTACAGCTAATGTACTTTGCAGAAAGTCCCCCTGTTCTGAGGTTATTCACACCTGGAATGAAATTCTGAACTATCCAAAGGGAGGAATAACTTTACCCAGTCATAAAACTCTCAGACTTCAAGACCTCCAAATATAACTCCTAATAATGTTTTAAAAGTCTCTCTTTTTTCTTCTACTTCTCCATCTTTCTCTTTCTTTATCCATCATTTCCCTCCCACGTTCTCTCTTTTCCTCTTCTTTCCTTCCCTTCTTCCTTCCTTTTTCCCTACCTCTGTTCCTCCTCTTCTTTCTTTCTAATGGCCGTCCTTTTTCCTATATTGTAACAGCAAAATCCTTGAATGGGGTTTATAGTGCACCAATCTTGTGGTCCATATTCAGAATATGACCACTCCAAAAATAAATTATTAGATGGACTTGGCTTGTTATTCCATACACACAGTTTATGTGATGAATTTAAGCTTAAAAACTCGATCAGAAAAATAAATTGCAAAACAAAGTTTCCTTTAGGTATTTTGGTTCTCATGGAGATTTCAATAATATGAAATATACCTTAAAATTGAAATTGGAATACAACTCTTATTTATATTTAAAGTATTTTTAAGATAAAGCAAAATTGCTATAGTCTTACATTTGATAGCTACAGTTAAGCATTAATACTTTGGGAAAACAGTGTTCAAGTTTATGAGTATATTAAATAATATAGTGGTATCTCTCCCTTTCTCTCTCTCTCTCTTTGTTCTATGCATGTGTGTGTGATTTCCGACAAAACAAAAATATGAAAAGTTATCATGTCCAAGAACTTTTGTCAAATTGGTATCATTTATGAACATAAGCCTGTTTACTGAAAAAATGCTAAATATTGGAAATTTGTGAATCATGTATTCTATTTATATTATGAAGCTGACACATATTTGAGGCAAGCACTTTCTCTCCTTGGGTGGTAAAGCATCATGTAAAATGGCGCCCATTAGTGAAGTTTGTAACATAACACAAGTTAACCCTGGAGATAACTGTCCAGCTTCACCAAATTGACAGCAGTGTGATTTTAGACAAATAGACACCAGCTCTGCATTTTGGGTTAGAACTTCATATCAGAATGGGCTTATTGAACATTGTGTCACTTTATTTTATGAATTAATATGTTTTCGTGTCCATATAAATTACACATGCATTAACAAACAAGAAAAAACTCTGACAGCATTTTTAAAATACATTTTAAATTGAACAGGAATTAGTTAGTTATGTAGATTAGGGTAAAAATGTTGTGTCCATATCTTTGTTTTTTTGGGGCTTAATACATTTTGGAATGTTTAAGTCAAACTGTTGTACAGTTTTGTGGATATACACTTATGAGGTATCCTTTTAAACAGAGATAACTGTGTTAAGCAAGGTACTTCCTCCTTCCATTGGTAATATATCTGGCAGTGAGATGGTGACCACTATTGGTCTAGCTGAAGGAAATGAAAATCATTGCTGGATGCTCCATACCAGTAAGGCTTATATCTCCCTTCCTTGGCCTCCAAACAACCAGATGACATCATTGCATCATCAGCCAGAAGACATCATCGCATCATCAGCCAGATGACATCATCACATCATCAGCCAGGTGACATCATCATATCATGCGCTTTTCTTCTAAGGAACCTTTGATGACTAAATTCTTCTCATGACTCATAGTTGGTCTTTTAATACTGTTTACTCCTCCATGCTCATTCTGGGTAAATTGAATGCTTTCTTCTACATCCAGTTTGTTAACAATTAGCTGTTCTTGTATTCTTTTTGATGCCTGGGTAATTCTGAGTTATCAGTTTTAATGTTTCCTCTTTCTAGTCTATTAAAAAGTTTAGTAGTCTTTCCTCTATAACGGTCAATTCATTTTTTTAATGACTAATGTTTTTCTAGCCACTACTTTTTTTTTTTTTAAAAATCTGTATTCTAATCTCTGTAATTTTCTTGCTTCTGCTGGGTTTGCATTTGCATTATTCTTTTTAATACTACCTCAAATCCAATGTCTGAATAAAGAAATACTGCCAACAATTCTCAAACTTGAAAAATTAGGAGAAGGAACACTTCCAGACTCATCCTATGAGACCAGCTTAATGCTGATGTGATCTGTTGGTGAGGTTATATTTCGCTAACCTAGACAACACCATGTTTACTGAGAATTATGAATTAGTGAAAAATATTACAGTGAACAGGAGAGTATCCACATGCTGGTGAGTAAACAACAAGTGTTAGTATCCTCTACTGAAGGAAAAGAAAATATTTGACGTTATCTAACAATGAAAAATAAGCAACTCTATGTAAAGTAACAAAAAGTTTGAGCTCTTGGTGAATCAAGATTATAGAAAAGATAGCGCTTCTTATAATGATCAGGTGTGAACCAATAGACATTTTCTTCAAGGCTGTCATTTCTATGAATTGTAGACTTCAACTTTGTGTTATAAAACACAATAATAAGCAATTAACTCCCCTGCAATGCCTTGTGTGAGAATTATTTCAAGTTACCCTACTGTTTTGAAATGTTTCTCCTCATTTTTCTTACTTTCTCACAATGGACGCTCTTATAAAATTCTAGTTTTAGAGCTTCCCGGTTTAGCACAGAGGTTATTTGTTCTCTATACCACAAATTTTGCTCTGGATGCACAGACTTGATCACGCCTTTTATTTTTAGCCCATACCTCACCCACTGTGCCATCTGGAAATATTATTAGAGGAGTAACAATTATGTTTCTGAAAGACTAGAGATTATCTGAAATCTTATCGGATGATGGATCATCCTACAGGACGCAATACTAAAACTGTCGCGTGTAGTATCACAGGAGCATCGACTATCGCATAACACCTGCAGGGGCCCCTCCATCAAGTTCTGATTACTGTCAACAAGAGGTTAGCAGTTGAGAAGGAGAGGACAATTTGCAGAATAATAGCCTCTGACGTGTCTCTGCAGCTGGCAAAGAAATGGAATAGATGAAAAGCTCGCACATAATATAACTTTCATTTCTCAGCAAAGACACTCTCTACTGTGGAACATTTCAACAACTGCTTATGACTTCTGGTCGACTTGACTTTTTCTCCAAAAATGCAATTAAACACAGGAAGGCTGTACTGGGTTTCATAGAAATATTACTGACATTTCAATCAAAACGTCCCAACTATTCACACTGGACTGAATTTCATTTCCCCTCCTTTTTTTCTGGGGCAAATGCCCTTAGTTGTACCATTTTGGGGTTCCATATTTGTGGATGAAACTGTTCCTAGACATTTCAATTCATTTGTCCTATCTCCATGGTATCCTTTCATCTACCTACACAGAGAAGTTGACTTAAGTGGGAGAGAGAGAAACAAACTTGTTTTTCAGCAAAACCATCAAAAACTTTCCTCCGGTTGCATATTTTACATGCCTACTGGTTTACAACTATGTCCCTTTGGAACTTCTACTTGCATTTTAAGTTTAACTCTTTCTTTGAGAGGCAACTGTGAAATAAATTGGAAGAGTATATTCCTCCTTACTATTATAATTTCTATTTGCCATTTTCCATATTATATATAGAAAATGACTCTTAAAGAGCCTAAAATACTAGACTCACTTAAAACCATACTTCTCAAGAGTGTGCGCTGGCTATGTACAGTCAGTAATCATGTGAGCCTCTACTGTCAGTTTACCTGCCATAGTTTGGAAAATTATCATCAATAAACTTATTCATATAGCAATTGCCTCAACTATGTGGAGTTTCTGAAAACAGGCTTTCTATGTTAAGTAAAATACATTAGAGAGTAACGGTTATAACAAGCCACTGAAATATCAGAATTTTAAAGCGGCAGTGTTGCAAATGGAATTTGTATTCTTACATTGAACATGTGGTCATGGGACTTTCTGCCAAGTGTGATCTAGAACGTTATTCCTGACAGCATGCAGCTGTCAAACAGAATGAGGATATGTTCAGACTGAGCTCTCAGCTCTGTTAAATATGATGCATTTTGAAAGGCTGATAAAGAAACTTATTAATCACATCATACAACATGAGGGAAAAATGAGGATTTTGCCACAGTGTGATTCGGAGTTGCAAAGTTAATGTTTTGCAGGTTTGATAACCATTGCAATGCTGTGTTCATGGAGTAGGTGTGCAATATGTGTTGGCAAGCTGTGCTCATAAAGTAAGACAACTACTTCAACATTTTAGACATGGTGTATATCAAAGCCCCGAATGTAACTTTTAATGTTAAGAAGCACCGGGTAAAATTTTAAATATGCTACTAATATAGGTCACTGTTTTGCATGTGATTTTTTTATGCTCTTAGCAAAAAGAAAAACCAGACCTCTGCCTCAAATAAGATCTTCAAACAATATCAGGAAGGTTTATGACAAAGCCTTTGATCTCCCTATACATAAAGTAAATACAAAACGTTGCAATGTTTTAAGGATGTGAGGACCTGTTCATACTATGCCTTTAACAAATGTTTAAAGCTGTATTCTGGAGGTTATTGAGTTGGTAAAGCTCCAAACACATCCCCATTTAGTTTACAGGGCTCGCCATTTGTGCTTCAGTGTAGATGCTTTTGCACATAGTGGGTAACTATGCGTTTAACACTCCACTCTGTCTCACAGATGCACTGGGTTGGGTTTCAGTGGATGAAAGTAAAATGCAAGTAAACATAAAAATGAAGGAATGCTTCCAGCAGCTATGATGAAAGCACCATGGCAGAGTAAGCCTACACGTGAGGCCCAGGATTAGTTATACAGTGCAGAATGCTCTGTAAAATGTGCAATATTTCAGTTGTGCTGTAGTTTTCAGCCTTAGTAAGCTTAGGAACGTTTTACGGTTACGGGCAATATTTTAAAGAGATATTTGAGAACACTGTTATCTTTCCATGGAAGTTATTTCATCCTAATTTTTCGAGGACTAGAGTCACAATATTTAACTCAGGTAGTTGGCAGCATAGAAACATTCCGTCCACTGGTCTTTACATGTTTATTCAGAGCGTTTTAACAAGTAAGTGTCTCTAAGTATTTAGAAAAATGACTCAGAACATTAAAAATATAATCTAAGGACAAGATACACTAGCATGGCTTTGATGAAGTATAATTTTTTGAGTCATAGTTGAGACAAAAATCATTGGATAGTCTATTGTTATTGTTTTGCACAGAGTGTGTGTGACCTTCCCTGCAGGGTCTCACAGACCTAAGAGACAGCAGTATAAGAAGTTAACAAATAAACCAGGCCAGGTTCACAAGTATTTTTTTTATATTGTATGTCTTATAATTGAGAGAGAAAGATGGAGAGGAGAGAGAGATACAAAGACAGACAAGGAGATACGGGGGGAGGGGGGGCGGGGTTCATTGCTCAATACTGTGAATCCAAGTATAGTCACACTCTTTTTTATTTGGGAGTTTCACACACTTATACGAATCATGTTTGTTTTGGTCTCTAGTTCTCTACTCCATTGTTCCCTTCCCAACTTCATGTGCGCTATCACTCTCTTGTTTTATTAAACCTAATGAATCCACTTAGTGTTTCCTGTTTTTACATGGATATAGGACCATCGACTGGAACATAGGTAGCCACTTGTGGCGTTGTACCCCCAGAAAATAATGCTATTCTCCCTCCATCACATCCACCATTTGTCAATCACGTCTCTGCTTATGATAGGACTCTGTATGCCAGTCCTTGTTTGGGTTTCATTTGGCTGTATTTTTGCATGGATTTCTGCTTTTGTTGTTATTTTGTTTGATTTACATGTATTTATTTTCTTTTACAAATAAAAATTGCTACATTTTGCAACAAAGAACAGGAATATCTTTGTGTACTGTGCCAGCTTGTTTAACATTTTATTATGCTCACCTTATCTTTCTGTGTGTTTTTTAATCTACATATATTTCTTTAAAAAATGGCATGGGGTTTTGATCCTACTTCATGTTCCGGCTTGGTGGGAGCCTAGCCAGTTTGGACGTTCACCTTCCTAGACATGGATGGAGGGGGGAGGACCTTGGACTTTCCACAAGGCAGGGANCATTGTGACTGAATCAGAAGCTCTTTGTGCAGATTCACTTACTGTGATATATTATGAGTGAAATGGTTTAATTGAAAATAACTAACAGATACTGCTACCAGACTGTCAATTTTTGGTAGCAGCAGGAACTTATAGGTCTTCGGTGTAAAATAAAAATTTAATGAAATGGATATTTGAAAATTAAAATTATAGAATATCATCAATTGTATGATTAAATAATTTTATATAATAAATCAAGATATATACAAAAAATTTGGTGTATATAAATTTATTATAACATATCAAACCACTGAGATTTAAGCTGTTTAATGTGTTTATTATTGTGACAGAATAAAATAATAACATGGATTTTGATATGCTACTTTATATATCATTAAATTTATATAACATTAAACAAGTCATTATATAGCATTCTTCTTTAGTAAAATATCAAAGAATAACTGTAAATTGGAAAAACTCAGTTAAGTAATTCGCTACTATAAAGGGTTCTAAGAACCAGGAAACAAGATCCACATACACTGAGAATTAAAAATAATATAAGAGGCTTTATATAATATGAGCACGTGGTGGTCATTTAAAGTTGCTAACCACAAGGATGGTTACCTAAAGAACGGGAAATGTATACTATCTGGTGTGTCTAGGAGAGTGTTTCCAGAGAAAATGTGGTGATGTATCAGTGTACACAGGGTGGGACATCTGTCCCATACGTGACCGGACTGCCTCGTGTTCTAGGATCCAGGGGGAATGAAAAAAATCAGCAAGTGCACCCTTCCAGAACAAGCACCTCTTTCTGATGCTGATATCTTCGGTTAGGGCTCTTTCAGGTTTTGTCTTGGATTTGCACCATAGCTCTGCAGAGAGCTTTCAGGCCTTCCACCTAGGGCTAATGCTGCCGCTGGTCTCTGTTCTGAGAAGTCTAGCCTCCTCGAGGAAAGCTACCATTTTCTCTGTCTCTCGAGCCTGAAGGTGGCCTCTGTGGGAATATTTGGTGAACCGGGTTAATAAATCTCTTCTAATAAATAGTATTGGTTCTGTTTCTCGAGGGAATCCAAATACAGCTGCAGACTCTGAGCTTCAGCTTTCTAAGTTTCTAAGTTGTAAAATAGAGAAATGAAAATCTACTTGAGTTTATTCAGGCCTGATGTCTCAAATGTAATCAAAAGATTTAAGTATAGTCTATGAGATCCAGGTGGGCTAAGCAGATCAAAGAAGAGAAAAAAATGAATTTTGGAAGAGTCAAAATACAGAAAATCCTGGTATGTGTTGGCATATCAACCAAACCATGCTTGCCCCATGAAAGCTGCCCCCTTTCAAAGACTTACAAAAGCATATTCTTTGTGGAATTATACATACAATCTATGCGTCAATCTTTCTAGCATCCATTCAATGGTAGTTTTTAAAACTTTGGTTTAAAAAGTGTTTGTTACTTGAAATTTGGATGCTTCAGGCTAAGGGTAAAACTCAGTGGCAGAGTATTTTGTCTAGCACACACTACAATCTGGGTTTCAAGTGCATTAGAAAGCCTACCTAAATGTTTCATTAGAGATTTATATTGATAGGTCAGAATATTAAAACAAATTAATTTTAAGCTCTCTACTTAAAAAGTTGTGATAAGTATTACAAAAATAGAATGAACAAAGATTGGGAAAAAGTGTAATCAAGGATGTTTATAAATTGTCACCATGTTAACTAAATTTAAAAGACATATGGTTATTTCTGCAATTCTGTTTTTATTCCTGTCTGTGTACATGACATGGATAGAATTAAGGGTCTACTGATAATAAATTAAAAACCTCTATTCTAGAGAAACTAAATGGAGCATTTTCTAAAGAAACTTAAAGAAGGCAGAAACATACTTTAATACTTTGGGTAAGTTCATGCATTATTTTATATAATTTCATACTTTTTATTTCTTTCAGTGGTAATTAAATAACAAATAACGTTGAGAAATATTTTAATTAAGTACTTGATTTGTTGAAGCAGTGTGCTTATAAAGGGAACACTTTTTAATATTTTTGTCAAAAGTTTCTATTGAGAGGTTATTTAACAGGCTGCTGTGCCATAGAGAAAACCTTGAAACTGCTTTCTATTGAATATGTTCAGAGAGTGCTTAGCCTCAACAGACTAAGACTGGCCTTCCATGAGGACAGTGCCTCATGAGTGGTGAAGATACAGAAGTCAAAATTTGGGGGAAGTTTTTCTCAACAACAACAACAAAAATCTTTTCTCATTGAGCAGCAGATGTGTGGACACAAAGATCAGTTTTGATGCAGTGATATCAGTGGTTCTCATCTGACGCCAAAGACAGAATACGCTGTGCTGTGTTTGGTTCCACAGGGATTATGTAGTGGAATCACTGCGTTTGGGTTTAATGTAAGATCTTTGCTTATCTGACATGACTTCTTCTGTACATGAATTCAAGCTATTTTGAGAAAGGAGTTTAACTTTGAGATAACATTCTTGGAATTAATGGATGTTTAGTAAAATAATTTTGTTATGAGATAGTCCATAATTTAGGTTTGGACCATTTTACCGGCCACTGTAGTAGCTCACTTATTAGTGCCTTAACCTAAAATAGTCCAAACCTAAGTCCCAAGGTCCCCATGCTCACAATTTACTTAGGAGATCTTGTCTTATTATCGAGATATTATATATTCATATATATGATTATTAAACAAAAATAATCATCATTGATCATGTATGTGTCAGCCACTGATGTGTAATTTATTAACAAATAAGGGTGTTTTATAATAGTGAGAAAATGCCCCTGTTATTGCTCATAACACAGCCTTATAATCTCACAAGATAAACTTGTGCTCATGGCAATGGCAAAATATATTATGTTTTAGTTTTTACTATTTTCCATTCTATATTTTTATTTTCCCTTTTAGCTTTTGCATGCTGATAATGAAAGAATAAAGTTATGACTAACAATTCTGTTTAAACCAGTACTTCTGATGGACCTGGGTGAAAGCTATGGATTTTATTAAAACAGTTCCATCCCCAAATGCAATGTTAAAGTTTCTTTATAATAGAATGCAGTTCCTTGAGAGGACACACTGGAAAATGACTTAGAGCAATGAAAAAGATGGGCTATTACTATTTCTTCTGTGGGCAGGGGGAAGTTAAATATTAATATGCAAATAAGTAAAATATGGGACCTGAAAAATTATAGGCAGCAAATGCAGAATTTTGCGATCAAGGAAGAGAAATGTTTTAACCTTGGAATCATTGATGTTGCTGTCATGTTTAACCCCTGAACCACACTGTAAACACTGCAGAAAAGTAAGGAATGCTTATCTTTATGGGTCCATTCAAGACAGGAAATAGGAACAAGGTCATCTGTCTTGTAGTTCTTGTGGGATATTTACATGGAGATTTGTATTATAGATTATGATGGACTCAGGGAACTGGAGCCAAAAGTGACCATAATGTCTAGAATACCAAATCTTCCTAATCCATTTTTCATGAGATATCAATGAATGAAGATTAAGTGCTTCTTTTTCCAAATATTCATAAATGATCAGATAAACTAATACTTAAATAGGCTCAATCATGACAATATAACTTAGGTTACTTATAGGTGTATATATTTGAGAAATCTATCTGGTGAGGGTAACTCTATAAGACAGAACATTCCAAAATATTATTTCAGAAACCATTGCCATTAAAGGGTGATTGGGGGACTATTTAATTACCACAAACACTTATTAAGAGTTTAGTTTATTCAAATTATCAAGGTTGGTTTTGGAATCTCTAACATTCCAAGGAGAAAATGACATGGGTCTGTTTAGGACTTTGTTTCCTCAGGGATCCATGTCTCCTCTTTTGTAATGTCATCAAGCAACAACAATGCTACATATTGGTTGAAAAAATGATTACCAATGGCTACACATGCGTTTTTACAGAATATTTACATTTTAGATACCTTTAGCATTTGTTTATCTTCATGGGTTACATGTGTTTTAATGAAACTAGACTAATAGAAACCAAGTTAAGTGTTTATTGTTTACCAGCTTAAAATTTAATACATTTTTAAAAGATAAAATATATTCTGTGCTTAGTGTATAAAATCTAGCATAAATTGTGGGTTTTATTTTTGCTAACTATTGTTTCAAATATTTAATAGTAAAGAATACAAATTTCTCAAATATTTTAATGAAAACTTCTTCTAGAAATTTCATTTTGTATCATAAAGTGTTAATAGAAATTTGATACAGAAAACTGTTTTTTTTATCTGATATCTCCTCTAAGCAAACTTTGCTCAGCATTTCACTAATGAATCGTTATCTATATATATGATTCTGTAAATGAGGTGGCTCTTGTTTATTTTTACATCACCATTCTCATCAGGATATCTATGTTACGGTTTAGAACAGAAGCTGAAATACTGAAATACAAAGTAGGAGGACTCATACAGTTAAGGAGGGAACACACAGAGGTCCGTGAAATACACAAATGAGAAAACGTAAGAAGCAAGGAAAGGTTAGAATTTACCATGATCTAAGTTCCTTGGGGGTTGTCATGCCAAGGTTGCAAAAATCCAGGGCTATCATTCATTCCCAGCTTGGTGTAGTGCAAACCGTTACATGTTAAGTTGCTAATGTTGTCTAATACTTATAAACATATTCTTCAGAGGAAGACTCAATAATTTTTCTATGTAGCTACAGTTCATGAGACTCTTCCTTATAAAATTGAAATATATTGAAAGTAACTTGGAGTGGTCCAATTTCATAAAAGTTAAATTGGGGGATGGATAGATGACTGAGTGGTTAAGAGCACTGGCTTCTCTTCCAGAACAAACAGATTAAGTTCCCAACATATACTGGTGCACACACACATACACAGACACACGTGTGTGTACTTGACACACTAAAATGACATACAAATGGTCAACAAAAGCCTTTCAGTCCTAACCAACCTTTGGAAATATTGCTTTCCTGCATAATCAGAAATTCATAGTTTACACAGGTATATCTGTTTAGAAATCCATACTACTCTGAGAGCTTTGTAAAATTGTCTGTTCTTATGTATAATTATAAATGAAAAGGAGATAGAAACACACACACATACACAAGTCTGTGCAATGCCTGTGCTGCTGGAGTATAAAACCCTAATCTCCTATTTCACTGCGAACTTGTAGACAAACTTAAAGGTCACTCCGGAATTCTCAGGCATGTGCATACACCCACTCATGGACACACTGTTGTCTGAAACAGGTTCCAACAATTCTATTAAGAAAACATGTTCTGGCATCAAGCCTCTCTAGTGCACATCTGAACAGAACTCATAAGGAATACGGATGTTGATCATACTCCTGTGGGAGACGTAAAGAGAACAGAGGAATGACAGCAGGCTTGCACTTAGCAGATTGGGTAAAAGAGTCATGAATTTATAGCAAAACTATTTCAGTTTGCAATGTAATATTTTCTCTGATTATTTACTTTTATTGCTCTATTTACTAGTCTTACAATAGGGTTCTGTGACCAAGACAAGGTAATGGGCAATGTCTGAGAAAGCAAATGATGAGGATGAAGGTAACACACAGGTGCAGTCATGCATTGAACCATTTATTACGTTTATTAGCTTTTTTTTATTGCACCTGCCCATACAAAAGCTTCATTGAAATGAGGGGAAAGTTCTAATGCAGGCCAAAAGCAGGCAAATTTACTGTTAAGGATGCACTTTTCCTTTTGAATTGCCCCACTGGAGAGAATAAAGACATAATAAAATACAGAATTTTATTCCTCCAAAATGAAAGACAGTGCCTAGAAATTGGATGAAATTACTGTTATAAAAGATACAGTATATCATGAAATGATATTCAATGAAGGTAGGGCAAATTTTATTTTGATATAAATAATGCTACATATATACATTTGATGTCTGGGATAGCTGACAAGAAGATATATTTTATTTATTTTATCAATTTGAAATGAACTGTCAAGAATCATTTTCTAAAACCGCCTGCCAGTCTAAATCAGGGTTCTGCAGTGTACCACGGTTACAACACGACAGAAAAGGTGATTGTGTGTGACAGGGCTAGTGTGGCCTTCAGCTAGATATTTACCAAGAGTTGCTGACTCTGTGCCCAAGGTACAGCAATTGTTATACCTTTTCTCCCTTCAACCACTCCACTGCTCCTCCTCCCCATCTTCTGCTTCCATGCCTCCTTCTTTTCATTAATTTGAAAATTCTTCACCAAGCTGTTGCTTGGAATGCTTAGTCCACACACTTTGGTGTTGTGGAAACTTTCAGAATTGAGGTTAAGAAGGACAGCTGGTGCTGAATCTTGGAACTATCTGTCTGCTTTCTGGCCGCCTCTTCCTTATCTTTGGTATGTGTTGAGACACTTCTCCATACTTTTCCACAACTACAAGTTAAACACTATGAAACCGTGCACAAATAGATTAACTGTGCCTTCTTTCAGATTGTCTCATCGGGCTACTTAGTCATGGCAACATAAAAACAACTCATCCATTATCTTGGAAAATTGGTTTTTTGTTTCCTAAGTTTCTGTAGAAGAGGTGTACTTTACTTTTGACTTGCAAACCATGTGCATTCATTGTTTAGTTTATTACATGAGAGTTTGCCAATTCTTGTTACAATATTTTTTTCAGAGGTAAGTTTTGTAGTTTTGTTCATTTAAAGCATGCTTTTTAATCCTCATGTCCAAGTCAAGTTATCCAGCCATATTACTAAGTGTCTTGAAATTTCTGAAAGGTCAGAAACTGATGATTAGATTTTTTTAATGGGGTAGTCATGCTGACTTTTGGTTGTGGTCTCTCCCTTAGAAAGGGTACTACTGCCCCTACTACAGATTCACTACGGCATCCATCCCTAGGTATACAGACAAAGCATAAGATGTACAAATCCCATTGAATACCCTGGTTCAATGTAATTTAACATAAATTTATTCATTTTATTTAATAATTTTCCATTGTAGATGTTGAAAATTACACAAAGGTCAAATGAAGTTGAGAAAAGTCAATAAAGCTTTTAGGATGCTTTCATGTTAATATTAGAACCACAAATCAATAAACAATTTCACAACAACAACCAGCACAGTATAGGATAATCCCAATTCTACTACTCTGCATCACAACTTAATTTTCTTTTAAATTTTAAATGCTTGGCCAATAGCTCAAGTTTATTACTAACTAGCTCTTACAACTTAAATTAACTTATTTATATTAATCTACATTCTGCAACAGCATGTTGCCTCTCTTTCATCTTACACCTCCTGTTTCCTCTCCATGTCTCAGTGGCAACTCCTTTGACTCTCCTCTTCTTCTTCCCAGCATCCTTAGTCTGGTTCTCCCACCTAACCTTATGCTGTTCAGCTATTGGCCAGTCAGCTTCTTTATTAAACCAATCACAGCATAATTTACACAGGGTACAGAGTGATTATTCCACAGCATCTGGTGATGTTGATTCTTTCTTTTCTTCAATGGGCCAGTGTACATGTCTATCAGTGTCTGGGCATAGAACAATGAATAAGGCATCATTTTATGAATGCTTAGTACTTTCTTCAAGGACTTTCATATCTATTGAAGATATGAAGATATGATTGACAGATTCAGAAGCTCTTAGGACAAGTGAAAATATACTGTGTACTGCGTGCACTAAATGGCTGGTCCAAAGGTAGTGAGTTATCTTAATTGATTTTTCATAACTTAAATTTTTATAGACATCTCTTGCTTCAAAAATTCCTGAACTTTAGAAAACATAATTTTATAACTTTTATATTATCTACTACTCTTTTCTCCCACTCATTTAATCAGCTGAAAACCTTAAAAGTTGTTTGCACGTATAAAATTAACAGCTTTCACAATAAGCACTAATTGCTGCAGCATTACCAAATTTGAAAACTAATTATACATTTAAACTGCCACTGATGGAAAGGCTTCAACATAGAAAGCCCATTAGCAGGTGTTCTCTGCGAGTTGCTGGGAACTATGTATTGTGAGAATAGTCTGCCCTTAATGTTAAATTCAAAAGATGGTACAGAGTCTCATTACTGACACTGACTAAAGACACTTGGCTTTTAATTCCTCGGGCAGTAGGTGGATATGAGGCTGTGTAATAGGTAAAGTTCCCCTGTCAACAGGGAGTTTGGAATTCCTAGTGCTTCCAGGGAACCAAAAGCCACAACTCCCTATTGCATCCAATATGAAATTAAGCACAAAACCCTTGGGAAGAGACCTGGCTAATCTCAGAAAATGTTGAGGAAGCAAGTTCACTCTAGAAGCTAGACAGTAATTAGCACAACACCTGACTGTAGCCAGCACTCTGCTCCTCCAAGCAACATCAGAGGTGCTTGAGTAACAAATATCTCATAGATTTTAATTGACAGAGCATAACTAAATTTAAGATCCAATGACTATATAGACTAGATAATTTATTAGCTTTGAAATCATGAATCTTGACCTTTAACCTTTTAATATATTTGTTG
This sequence comes from Alexandromys fortis, assembly GCF_014885135.2. Taxonomy (NCBI): domain Eukaryota; kingdom Metazoa; phylum Chordata; class Mammalia; order Rodentia; family Cricetidae; genus Alexandromys; species Alexandromys fortis. The sequence continues at coordinate 33,342,284 of NW_026067909.1, read as the reverse complement.
ATTTGAGAGAGCAGGTTAGGGTCTTACTCTGAAATCCAGATTGGCTTTAACTCACAGCAATCTTCTTGTCTCAAATGCAGGACAGCTAGACTTACAGACTTGATACAAATGCCATGCAGAGTTCTTGGGGAGAAAAGATATCATTGGTCTTCCCTGGAACTAGACTCTGCACTAGAATACCATTCTTCCAGGCTAGATGAGCACACTAGTGCAATGCTGTCAAGATTATTAATGCATATAACCAACTGTTCTGTCAATTGAATTTGAGGTCTTCTGCACCAAGAAGCCATAAGGTTGGGGCTGTTCTCAGTCTTGATCAGAGAAGCTTCTCATTAGTGTTGGTAGTGGTTGATACAAGGACATACTAGTGTTCAAATGTTAATTTAAAAGTGATCCCATTCTAATCTGGATAGATGTTCCAATAGAACATAGAAATGGGGACAGGGAGAAAACCATGATAACACTTTAATGGATGGCAATCGTTAACCACCTCAATCCTAGTGAGGAGAAAGTATTAGGCTCATGTTACTATTTTCCTTCAAAGCTGCACAGAAGAAAAGGTTAGTGTTAGATTAGTTGTTATCATTGGTGTTTTAGCTCTAGAAGGCACTATCTTTGGATTATAAACAACATAGAGAAGTCCTCAGTCTTAACTTTTTACCCAAAGGATACAGAAGATGCAATCCCGCTACATTCTAGAAGAACAATACTGAGACGAGACAACACGCTGCACTTGTTCTGTCTCTCATTTCCAGAGAATACTTGTGTTGTTTAATGCCTGTGCCACAGTCATCAGGACCATCAAGTTAGTCACTTTAAGCTTTCAACCCTCTCAGATCTCCAAGTTGTTTATCAAGGATTTTTCTAATTCAGACATAAGCCTAAGGTGGGTTTGAAAACCCACCTCTGCCACTGAACAACTGCTGATGAATTTTATTTCCTTCAAAACCCACTAGATTGCAAATGAGTCTTATATTTTAAATCACTTGTAAGACCAAAAGAAGTGTTATAAAACATTCTGAACAGCAACTAAATAAAATATAAAATCAAAGTATGGGTATAGACCTATGGCTGAGCACCTTCTTATGGTGCAGAGAGCTCGAGATTCAATCTCAAACATAAGAAAAAATAGTAAATGCAAGTTTATATTCCCTCCAGGACATTTTTTTTTGTAAATAACTAGTTTCAAGTTGGCATTTTTGTGTGTTTTTGTCTCCACAGACCATATCAACACTTTGTTTCAATGTACATTCCCACTAGAATAGCTGTTAATCTACATGTTCCTAAAGAACATGATACAATGACAAACATTTCTATGCCCCTTCCTCCAAAATGCAAAGAAAAATAGCAGTGCCTGCAGGTAATCTAAGATCTTAAAAGCAAGCAAGAAACTGTGAGCACAAAGTTCTCTTGAGAGAGCTTCATGTTGTCAAAGTGATAGGGACATTTTTATGCCTATGTAAGAGTCTGTAAGTTATACTTGGGAAAGAGAATTGACTTCTAACTCTTAGGAACTCTTGACAGCTAAGCCACAAATATTTATACAAACTCATTTCTGTCTATTGTCTGAATCAGTTCTATCCTATCAACCATAATACTTTCCTATCCAACCCTACTTTTCCAGGTACAAACTCCTCCTCCAAGAAGACTGTATATAAGGAACAATGTAGACCAAAGGGTTTACAGGTGACAGTCAGGGAAGTCTGTCTGCTAGCCTGTATGCTGACCACCAGACTTCTGGCTTAATCATTCCAGGACAGAGCCAATGTTGTAATACTGTGGCAATGTTGATTTTCCACACTTTCCTTTTACCCTGACATGTTCATCTGCCTAAATCAATCACTTAAATGTTTCCATACATAATATTGCTAAGGTCTTCTACATGTCATTTCGTAAGGTAATATAATTATTAATTAAGCAAAATAAAGAGATAGCTCTAGTTCACTTTTAAAATTATAAAGCTTCGTCAGCGTTTGGAATTAATTTCCAAATGTAGAGCTAAGCTAGACGTATTCAAAGATTGTATTGCTTATCTTTCTGTTTCTGTGGTAAAATACAACCGAAGCCAACCTATATAATAGTTTCTCTTGACTATGGTTTTCAAAGGGGAATACTCAATGACGGTGGAAAAGGTCAAAACAGAGCTGTGAGATTACAGCTTCAACTGCAAACGTGAAGCAGAAAAGTAAAGTTGTAGAGCTCTAAAATAACTCTAAAGTAATTTCTGACAACTCTTGAGGCCTTTCGGGAGTAGTGTCCCCCCCCCACCTCCTCTGGGAACCAGGAATCTAACAATTACCCACACATGTACTGAATTGTTGGGAACTTTCCATTTCCCTGAGTCTTTGTGAATGTTCTCCAGAAATTGGGGCAAGATAACCTTTAAGATGTTGACTCAGTTCATGATGTTTGTGCCAGGTGGAGGGCCTCCCAGAGACTTGATTTGACTCAACTCCTGGGAAAGGGGTCAAAGTGACTCTCAGATGTTTCCTCTTACCTAGCAACTGCTCTCCAGCCAATTATTGGTAACAGCCCTTTTGAATAAGCCAATCATGATAGTCAAAGAACAACCACCAGACACCCCCCCCCTTGCTTCTGTGGCTTTTTCCTTTAAAAGTAGCCTGTACCAACTATTTGGGGTCCTTCTGGCTTCTCTAATGCTGAAAGACCCTGTCATGACAGAACTATTAAAATCCTCATGCTTTTACATCAGCTGTGGTGTGAGAGATGGTCTCTTGGGACTCCTCCTCCTCCTCGGTGATTGGACTCTAGGATCCAACAAAGTGAGATTACAGACTCTCAGAGCCACACTATTGATCCAGTTCTTCCAGTCTGGCTATCTATAATGAAGGTTGTTTCATTGTTACCAAAACTGGACCACCAGTTGGGGACCAAGTGTTCAAATACCTGGGCCTAGGCAGGTTATTTCTCATTCAAGGAACCATAGAAACTCTATAGGCGTAGCTAAATGTTGAAGTGCCTGTCTAGCATGAGCAAAGCCTGGGGTTCAAATCCCTAGCACCTAAAAAAGGTTAAGTTTAGGGTTGGACTAACATAAAGTAACAGCTAACAGTAAAAATAAAGAATATGGAAGCAGATGCAGAGATCCACAGCGGAGTTCTAACTGATCTCCCAAAGTCCAATCAAAGAGTGGGAGGAATGAGAATAGGAGTAAAGACATCAGGCCCAAGATGGGGCCATCAGCTGCAACAGTTTACCTGAGCTAATTCAGTGAGGACCAAATTTGGCCCTCTGAATGTGAGAAACAGTTGTATGACTGGGGCAGACTAAGGGGCCACTGGCAGTCAGACCAGGATTTATACCTATTGTTTGGACTGGCTTTTTGAACCCCATTCTCTTTGGAGGAATACTTCTGTCAGACTAGATATAGTGGGGAGGGCCTCAGTACTACCTCAAAGCAATGAGTGTAGTGGCATTCCGTTTGTATTTTAGTAAATAAAGCTTGCCTGGAGAACAGAGAGTAAAACAGCCCCACTGGTCAGCCTTACAGACCAGGCAGTGGTAAAACACTCATTTAATCCAAGTATCACACTAGTTGCCATAGAGGCCAGGGAGTGCATGCCTTTAATCCCAATGGTGCACACCTTTAATCCCAGGCCTAGAGAGAATTTTAAGAAGGGAGAAGACAGCTCTCAGACATAGTCTCATCCTGAGATTCCTGGAGGCAGTATCACTATTTCAGATTGAGGTCAGTGTAAGAGCTAGTGGCTGACTGCTTTGCTTTTTGGGTCTTCAGATTAAACCTCAGTTTCAGTTTCTGAGTTTTAAATAAACAGCTTCAAATGTGGTAGACTTTGTTGACTCTCCATGGGGAGCCTTACACTCTCTGAGGAGTGGGTGGGGGTAGGATGGGGGTGAAGGTGGAGGAGCAGGATGAGTGGAGGGAATGGGAACTGGGATTGGTATGTAAAATGAGACAAGATAGTTTTTAAAATAAATAAACAAATAAAAGTAGCAAAAAAAACCCCACAGAATATATAACTTTGAAAAAAGTGAGCTACATTGTGTTATATGGAACAGATACAGTACAATAAACAATTGAACAGATAAATTAAAACAAATGTAAGATATATAGGTTAAATAAACAATGCCATAAACTTTACATATAAAATCAACAAAAATTAGCTGGATGATTCAAGTAATTCCTCAATGTAATTTAAGGTAATTTATCCAAAAATGACCTCTCAGGAAAATATTGTCATCTATTAATTAATATTCTGGGTAGTACCTTTGGAATGTAAAAAGCAAAACTAACAGAATTATATAAACTATTTCATTATTTCATTCTAAACATAATTTTACAAATGTGTTATATGAGAATAACACTTTTCACCCACACCAAAAGTATCAAATCCATAAAGATGTGAAAACAGTTAATGATATAGATCAGCGTTGCAAATAAATGTACAGCATGTAGCTGCAACGCTAAGCACACATGTACATAACTCTTTCCCACACAAGAACTAAAAAATAAAAAAAAGGAGAATCATGAAATATGCTCAAATGGCCTGGTTTTTTTTGTTTGTTTGTTTGTTTTGTCATTCTAGGTAATGAACTTAGGACCTCTGCATTCTGCCCTGAAATTATGTTCCAAGCCTGTGTGTTGATCATTTTTAATAAACTTATTGTTTTTAGGGTATTGGAAATGAGTTAAATTCAACAAAAATTACTTACAAAAATACTGTCAGAAATAAAAAAAAAATAAACATACCTCCAAGGAAGATGACATACTGAGCACCCACAATTGTATGCAGAAAGTTGTTATATGTAGCAGAGATTTTAAAACATGCTGCATAATGCTTATCTATTGTTCGCTTCTATTCGAAAAATTTCTAAAAATAGTTTAATTAAAATTGCAGAATGAATATAAAAGTTGAGCTTTATTTTCAACTCTAGTAGACATGGCTCGTCACTGAATATAATATATTTCTCATATTGATTGGCTTAGCATAAATGTTTTTTTTAAAAAATTGATTTGGGAAGAGAGATTTAATAACCTGAAAATTTTCTTTTGTCCTAGTATTTACAACTTTATGATATCATCATATTATAGTGTTACTTAGTATGTAAACAATGTTGATATACATGAAAAAGGTACATTTTAAATGTTTTTATTTATTCTTGAGTTCTTTATAGAATATATTTTCATTATATTCTTTCACCTCCCCCATTTCCTTCAGGGTCTACTTTCACCTCCCTACTTGTCCAATAATATATTGTCTTTTTCTTTTTCTCCTTAAAGGTAATCTATCTTTTCATTAATTAAATTTAGTTGAAGTCTGGTGTGCATAGGTAAACTATTCCTGAGCATCGACCAGTAGTGCCAGGCGGTTGATATATTCCATGTCACTTCATGGAACAAGACCGATTACCTTTCTCCCAGCAGTTAATAGCGTCTCAGTGGTGAGACTTTGTGACCACTTTACCTACTCCATGCTGGTTTTTTTCTGTTCATGTGAGTTCTTATGAGCATCAGCCTTCTTGTTTCTAGAAAATGTGGTTTCCTTGAAGTCATCAACTGCCTCTATCTTTTACAATCTTTCTGTGTCCACTTTCAGATACATCCCTGAGCCTTGGAAAGAGGGTGGGTGTAGTGATATCTCATTTGTATTTTAGTAAATAAAGTATGCCTGACATTCGGAGAGTAAAACAGCCACACTGAACAGGCTGAGAGACCAGACAGTGGTGACACACACGCTTAATCCCAGTAGCCACACTAGAGTTGCCATAGAAACTGGGTGGTAGTGGTGCATGTCATTAATCCCAGTATTAGAGAGGAATGAATACAGGAGGAGACGGCTCTCACACACAGTCTTATTCTGAGATTGCTGGAGGCTGGATCTCCATTTCAGGCTGAGGTAGAGGTAAGAGCCAATGATTAACTGTTTTGCTTTTCTGATATTTAGGTAGAATCCCAATTTCTATCTCTGGGTTTTTATTAATCATGCTACAGGCGGGAAAGACATTCCATTTAGGCATGAACACTCTAAGGCATCCCACTCTCTGCACTTTGTCCAGTGTTTGTCTCTGTGTTAACTGACACCTACAGGAAGAACAAGTTTTAATCTTAGCATTCAGGTGCACAGCTAGATGGATCTCTGTGTGTTTTTTCTAGTAAGTTCTAGCCCATCGATAGTCTCTATCTTACAATAAACAAGCAAAAATAAAATATATACGGTATTTCAATAAAGGTTATACCACGTATAAGCAAGGAAAAAGTGATGCAAAAGTTAGAAGCAGAAGATGATGTCTAGAAAGTTGGATACTGGTGCCTCAAAGCAATTATGAAAATTCTATAGTGTTCTGCTCTTTAGACAAAAGGTTTCTACTGAGTTTTTCTTTAATTAATTTCATTTATAGGTCAAATACAATGGGTTCTTAATTTTGTTTCACATGGTATAGCTTAAGCTGTTACATGAAAATCAATAATTATTTCACTAAAATAAAAGTTTGTACTTGCAAAATATGATATATGATGGTTATGCTTTCTGCAACAACATAATGACCTCAAGTACAATGATCTGACTACAACAGTAAGTTGATTTTAGCTTCTATTACATTTTAATTTCATTGGATTCATTTCTTGGATTTCTTTTTGCTTGAAATATACACTTAGGAAACAGATTTTCATACAAGTGGAAAATATCAGTTGGTTTAAGTGTGCGTATTTCTCTGCTCAGGTCACTTTCTGTCACCTGACAATCAACTTTTTGCCATTATTTTATGATTGCAACACCAGTCCTCTTTGATTGAATCTCAGACAGGTCCAGACACATTCAAATTTTGTGACTGTCTTGCCAGGGCTTTGGTCCATATTCTATGTTTAGGTTTAAATAATATAATCAAATTTATCTGCTAAAGTGTTTGTAAAACTACAGTGGGGTCTTAAAGTTTCTAAATTTAAAGCACTGCTGAGTGTGTAAACTTAATTTAGAAAGCCAAGGGTGTGCAACTAAATCAGAGTCATTCATTTAAATTAATTGAAAATGTTCCTAACTTCAAATATTTACAGGATGATATTTTCTATGTATGAATGTAGAGATATTTAGAGTGAACTCATGTGTTTTAGTTGCAAGAATTTGCTTATTTTGTCTTTTCATTCTTTTTGTTACCAACAGGGCTCTTCAATTTCATACCAAAAGCTCATAAAAAATTCTCATGGTCCCATACATTGATTGCCTCTTATTTGCAAAGGTCCTATTTCTACTGGTAATGAAGCACATGACAAACAGAAATGGTTTTGTTTCTGTGCCATGGGAGTACCATTATTTAATATTTCTCTCTGATCTGACACCTACTCTGGCCTTCCCCCCACTTCAGTTCCATGTCCTCCTCTTTCTCTGCAGCTGATCCATCCACTAATTTGGTCACTCTGGCAAAGCACATAAAATGTCACCCTTCTTAAGAATCCACAACATTCTTCATTGATGGACTTTCACATCTCTTTCTGAGGGTTGAAAGCCCTGGTCAACCCACAAAACTGAAAGAATTGAAATTTTTATAGAATGTATCATAACCTTTGTACTCTGTGACTTAGCCTTGGGAGAACAGGCTAAGTGAGAGAACTAAGGAATATGCATGGGCATGAGAGGGGAAGGAATGAAGAGAGGGAAAGAGAGAGAAAGAGGGAGAGAGAGAGAGTCCTACTGAAAGCTAGAACACTAGTTCAGAATGCTGATATCTAGGATGTGCTTGCTTGTTGCTGAACTGTGATGGTTACCATGGTTACTATAACTGTTCATTCCCTTATATCAGCCACATGCATGGTTACAAAGCTATGCTTGGAGAGACAGCTCATGACTTAATTTCATGGGTTGTCCAAATACAGTTGTGAAGAACATAATGCTTGGTTTCAGGATATACCAGTGCAATGCTGGCACCAAAAGAGGCCAGTCACATAACAACCCCAAGCCACCTTAATGCCACAGAACAATGCATTGCCAACTTGTTCCTGAAGATGCCAATACAAAGGAACCTCCTGGCCAGGTGGTGGTGGTGTATGCCTTTAATTCCAGCCCTTGGGAAGCAGAGGCAGGTGGATCTCTGCGAGTTTGAGGCCAACCTGGCCTACATGAGCTAGTTGCAGGACAGGCTCCAAAGCTACAGAGAAACCCTTTTTTCGAAAAACAAATACCAAAACAAAACAAAACCGCGAAAGAACAACGTGATCCACTGAGCTTCCTGTTTTGGAATTAGGTCATGTGAAAGCAATGGGTTGCTAGGTAGTTTTTGTACAACTGCAGTTATTATTTACAAACTTACCATACCCTAGATTTCAGTGTTATTTTAAAGACTTTTCCACATACTTAGAAATTTATTGTAAACCAGTTTACATGATAAGTCAGCAGCCTAATCCATCTTAGATTTGCCACTTCTCTTCTGGCCAGCACTAGCTTTTCTGATTCTTTTAATCTTAATGTTCATTATGGACCTCAGAGCTACAGGATCCCATTTTACTCTAACTTTATAATGATGTTAGCATTATGCATAGATGCATATATTATATAGCTCTATATATCATGTACGCTTATCATGACACACAAAAAGACATCATTAAATACATACACACAGACACACACACACGTAAGCTCTAGAAGATATATGCAAAAAAGGCTCAAGAGTCCAGGTTTCCTATGTGTCATAGTACTGTGGGCTGTTCACACGGAGTAGTGATTCCTAATGATGTACTTCACTACCATATTCTGACACTTAATCAGTGTACAACTATAATCATATTTCACATTAAAAGCAACATAACTAACAATGATAAGACTCATGAACACAGCCTAAAGTTTTTATAGCCTATGAACGCACGTGCTTATTCTTGCAAGTTCTATTAATTAGAACGTAATTAGAAATTCACACATATGTCAAGGAGAAATCAAACTGAACTTATATTACCAATGAAACAGCAAAAAAGAATCAGTGACTTCTAAACAAGTTGCAATGAAGTCTGTGCATGCCCCTTTGCTCAATATGACCTAAGTCTACAAAAATCTAGACACTGCATTACAGTTTGTCTTGGCATCAGCATACACATTTTGTCACCCTCCCTTAAGCCTTGGGCACTTTGCATCCCTAATTGAGGAAAAGAACTTAGGCATGGTTTTAAACTTAGTTCCATTGGCTGTGTTTGCTGCTATTCAGTCATTAGTCTACTAAGTATTCAGTTTCAGACAGGAGTTTTATTAATGTGTTCTTATTAACACCTTTGACAACTTCATAAATAACAATTATAAGGTGAAAAACTGCAGTCTTCATCCGTGAGAAATGACTAGCTGCTTGGAATGGAAAACAAATTTCATGATTGTAAAGAACATTTTTTGGTTTTTTTTTTTGGTATATATAAGTATTAAGCCTCAAAACCTAGAAATTTTTGGAAATGAACTCTTATTTATTTTAACTGAGCAGTATTTCTTTATGCGTCACTCTTCATTAGCTTAGACAGACATAACTCATTCTCTAAAATGTTTATTTAAAGCCCGCAGTTCTCATGTCTGTGTCTGCAGAATTAAGTCCATTTTGATTTGACACAAAGTTTAGTAGCTTGAATGTAAACTCTGCAGCTAGAAAACATCTTTGCCAAAGATGTTGGATGTGTTACTATGTTTCTGACATGCAGCAGAAACATTTAATGTTTGTTATCGATTTGTATCTTTATCTAATACTACACATTCTAATAACTGCTTTTTAATACATTTAAGGTTTGCTGTTGATTTATAACCTTTTCAAAGACCACCTTCTAATAATTGCATTTTACTCATGCAACCTGCCCCTGAAACTTTGAAAAAGAAAGTTTTTACATGATAAGATATATGCTCCCTAGTGGCCAAGAGCCCTGTGTTTTCTCACAGTAATTTTGTGGGTAGAAACCAATGGCAACAAGACTGGCGTCCAATGAAACATGCCAGAGAATAAGTCATATCCCAGTACTTCTGGATTTTTGTGACCATAAATACTTAAGAAGAATAGTAGGCTCTCATTTCTTAGAAAGTACCAGATAGTCATTTCTTCATTTGTGTATCTCTTCATTCATTCTATCTCATCACCAAATCAGCAAAGGTTCACATTCCTCGAAGGCCTTTCCATGATTATCCCTCTTTCTTTACAGGTACTGTTTGTCAAGAGAAGAGGGATTTCTGCGCACACCAGAGTTCTTTATGCAAAATATATTTTTAATGTGGAAGGACCACCTTATCCCATATATAAATAAGTGATTTATCTTATTAATACATGGAAGAGAAATAAACTTTGCCATTTTGTAGATAAAGCAATAAACATAACAATATGCCCATCTAAACACTGTTGGACATAACAGCGACCTTTCTCAAGAAAACAAAAGAGAAAACCTAGAAAGATGGCTCATTGGTTATTGGTACTTACTGCTTTTACTGAGAAGCAGGCAGTTCCCAGAAACCATATAGCTGCTTCAAACTATCAATTTTATAGCATTGAAAGCACACACACTGTTTATGAAACATGCATGCAAAAAAGTAATGGACATACAATAAAAATAAATAAATATTACGAAGATGAAAGGGGTGATGACAGTTGGGCTAGGAGGTGGAATGTATGCTCCAATGCTATTTGATACCTGCTTGCTTACAATGTCTATCTCAGGCTTCATATTGTTGGATTTACCAATGTTCTACCTTCCTTCAAGTGTTTACTGTTTTCTGCTGATGTGAGTTTCTTTGGTAGCTATGGTAATAGCCTAGAACCCAAGTTCTGTTTCTGTCTAGCAATTCTTGATATCAAGAATGGATTGAGGGCTTGAAAGTTAAATTTTATCTGTTATTCATAATTTGAAGACAGTGGCCTAGGTTTCTAATAGTTTAATACATTTACATTTTTTATGTAAGGATTTTTAAAGGGTACCGTTCTTCAAGGTAGAGAAGTGACAGTGGGTGGAACTTGAGGCTACTGGTCCCTCGGGGTCCAGGAAGCAAAGATAAAATGTTCAGCTTGCTTTCACCCTTCCATTCTGTTGAAGACTCCAGCCCATAGGGTGGTGAGGCCCACGCTAAAGATGAATCCTCTCACTTTAGTTGAGTTAATGTATAAACAACTTCACAGAGATTCCCAGTGCTTTGTGTGTCACGTGACTCTATACTCTGTCAAACTGGCAATATTAATGATCATGAGGAGACTTAACAGACAAAGAAGGTAGTACCTGGAAGGTCCAGGGACAATCAGGATGTCAGTAACAGAAGAGAACTAGACACAAAGATGCATACATGAGTGCAGAATGATAAAAACCCACCGCAACATCCACTATAAGCAAAAACAATGTTTAGAAAGGAAAAAATATTGTTGGGACAGTTTCTGCAAAGATTTGACACTTGGAATATACATTCTTTGCCAAGTCATGTAATCTAACTCGGGTAATGGAGACCATGTTGTCTTAAACATTATGACATTGTAAGAGGTGATAGAAAGTTGCATGGGCTAAGCCTATAGAAACTGGGGCCAAGTTCTTTTCCTATAAAAATGTCTTTGAGCTTGGGCTAAAATGAATCACTTTTCGGGACTTCAATTTCTTCCTCTATCAATAGGGCATGATAACACAGGCAATAATGTCCCTACTAAATAAGATGTGCTGTCATATAGTGCATATTCTGCAAAGAAATAGGATCTTTGAGCTGACACAATTAGTTCATCTATCATAGGGTTAAGAAAGAGAGACTATCAATCAAGGAAGAAAAGCCGCCCCGAGCTTACTTTTAACGGTATATAAATTGATTCTAAAGACAGAAGTAAAAGAGCATCAGAAACTTTGTGACTCTATGTAGAAGATGCAATATAAAGAGAAGAAAAGTACTAATTACTGTGATGTGGTAAGTCCCAGAACTAAGAACACACATGAACACTTCGGCATCCTCAACACCAATCTTTACCCTGTCCTAATTCCTGTGAAGTTCATTTGAATAATTTGCTTGTGAAGTCCTATAATCTTATGGAACATAATTTTCTATTTTCAGAGAAATTTTTTCTATTATATTCATATCTTATTTTCCAGTGAGTTCTTTGTTAACAACAAGTATTTGGATAAAAATGCTTGTCTTTTAAACAAACTTGCCGCTGGGAAGAGATGAATGATGGAGGTGTTTGCAGATGAGGTGGCTTTGTGTGTAGGTCAGGATTGGAGGATGTATCTGCTTATTTGGGATCAATGATATGGTGTTGGAGAGTGAGCCGGTGTGCATTTTCATGGTATGAGGAGCAGCACATACAAAAGCCCTGACTATAGGCAGAGGTTTTATATTCTAAGTTGAGAGATAGGGTAGGGAGATACACTTCAGAAGAGTGACTGAGAAGGCTAGAGATATAGAGTTATCTAAACAATGTAGAGGTTCACATGTCAAATAAAGGGAAAAAAACAATATATTATCATTGTTCCTGCAATTATAAGATACTTTTCCCCATGATATTTGATCTTGTAAAAGTTACAACACAGCTTTGTAACTGTTTATATGAACAAAAGCAATAGTGCATATTTCTACTTTTAATATTTCTATTAGTAAACTATTTGAAAAGTTAAGTAAGGGAAGATAAAGGGTTGATCTATTTTTATGTATAAAAAGAATTATGATTTTATTTGTTCACAAAACGCAGACGAAAAATGAAACTATAGTTAAAATTTTAAATTCAAAACACTTTTATTGGCATAGGATATATCACACTGGCAGATTCTCACCTAGCAGGTGCTGACTTAGATTCCCAGAACCACTAAAGAAAACAAAAACAAATCTGTGTCAAAATGTATGCTATATTTTGTTCTCTGGGGATTTAACATCAAGTAAATAACTCTGTTTCCGTTTCCAATATAAAGAATGAAGTCGTGTCTTGCAGGAAAAACGATGCAACTGGAGTTAATCATACTAAGTGAGATAAACCAGTCTCAGGAAAACACAACCTTTATGTTGTCTGTCAAGTAAGGGTCCTAAATGATTAGATACATATTATCATATATGTACTGACCACATGGCAATAGAAGTGAAAGTGTTTCGAGAACAAAAGTAGAGGGTAGTGGAACATGTGAGTGAACCTCCTTAATTTGCAGTATAAATTTGAATCAAAGTAGCCTTATGTGTATATATAAAAGACAAGATTTTCCAGCTAAACTGTAGACAGCTCATTTCAACATAGCAATGTTTAATGCATTGAAGACATACTCCATTCCTTCTGTGTCTTCTTGAAGAGATGATTGGTTTTAGGAAATAGAGAGATGGTTTAGTGGGTAGAGTAGTTTCCATACACACATGCAGACCTGTTGAAATATGAGCGGCGGGGCTGCGTCCCCAACACCCCAGCCGCTTGGCTAGCTCATGCTCGAAATAACAACACACAAACTGTTTTCATTTAATTACTGCTTGGCCCTTGAACTCTAGCCCTTACAGGCTAATTCTCGCACCTGGACTAGCCCATTTCTAATGATGTGTGTAAGCACCCCAAGGTACGCTTACCGGGAAATTCTAGCCTCCATCCATCATGGGTCTGAGCTTCATGCGTCTGCCTCAGAGCGCAGAGCTATTGCGTCTACCTGGGAGGGCTAAGCATGGCGTCTCTCCGGGAGCAGAGCAAAGTCTGACCTCACTTCCTCTTCCGCCCAGCATCCTATTCTGTTTCCTCCTCCTATCTATCTTTTAACCTATCAGGGCCAAGGAGTTCCTTTATTGCTTAACCAATGAAATCAACAGATTGATATATGACACTCCCACATCACAGACCTGAGTTTGGATCATTAGCATTCACTTATGATGCCAGGTAAGGCTTCAAAATGCTATACTTTGGATTTGATGTTTTCCTGTACTGGATGTAAACAGAACTGGTTAGAAAAGTTAGTTTAAGAAGGCAGAAGGATTCAAATGTCTACCCCTTCACCTACAAACTATTGGCTACCGACAGATTTTTGGAGAGAGAGAAACACTGTCTTTAGTTGTGTGTCTATTTTTGAGCTCCCTAGGTTTCAAAGGATAGGTCCAAACCACGGGTCATACAGATAACCATAATTAATCTTGGTGAGTCACAAAACAAGTAGATATGAACATGAGAGGGAGCTAGTTTGGGAAGAAAAGAAAGGTAAACCAGATGCCACAGTATGGGGGTTAATTTATTTTCAGTATTTAAAGTCTATAAAAGCCAAATTATAAGTATAAATAAACATATGAAGAAATAAATAAGAACCTTTATATATGTCTAATATATTCATGTCTATGCCCTGGTTCTTGTAAACATGAATGAAAATGAAATGTCACCCAATTTTGGTCAGTGATCTGGAAGGATGATGGGCCTCCTGATAAAGAATACATCATCTTTAAGGGCAGGGCATAGGAGAATGCACCCATCTCCTCTGGATAACTGGACCATCAAGTGACTCCTACACTCAAAAAGTGAACTAACACATTAATGTTTTTACCGCAGTAAGGCTCCTACAGAGTCTTGCTGAGTAGACTCTAGAAATGGGATCCACGAGCCCACAATCACCTCTGTCTAGACAATTTTGCTATAGAAGATAAAAAAAAATCCTCACACACAAAAAAGTATAGTCTCCTGACTCCAGCTTTCTTTCCATTATATGAAGTTCACGGCCTGTTCAAGGCTATAGGCTGAATACAGGCTTATTCAGGTTGTTACCAGGGAGCCAAAAGCCTTCACTCCGGGGCTCAAAAGTACTGGCAAAACTTGCAAGAACAGAAAAAAAAAGGTGGAGCTGAGAGGAAGAGGCACGAGTAACAAAGAATTAGTAAGGAAGTAAATAACCTTGATTTCTTGCATTGCTATATCAGCATCCAGGCTCTTAGGAGATGGTTTATGGAAATGCTTATTGAGCACAGATGTTATCTTTCGGTTTCTTCACAACCTGAGTGCATGCTATGTAAAATCATCAAATTGTGATTGCAGAAGCAGTTTTAACAGATGCGTATCCATGTGGATAAATCATTGCAAAAATATTAGATCATTTAAAATAATTCTTCTGCATTTAAGCACCTTTTTGGTTTATTGATTGGTTGTGAAAGAAAATAATCTCCAAGAAAATTATTCTGAAATAATTCAAGCTAGTAGCATCTCTAGTTTTCAGTAGCACTGTAGGCAACTGAAATTAATCAGTTTTATGGTTAAGTAAAATATCTTTCATTTTTACTAAAAAAATTAAAGGTAAAGCAGAGTCAAAAGGCAGAATTTTCAGATTAGAAAGGGAATGAAAATTTAGTTTTACCTTGCTACCATGATGAACTTTTCCTTGTTTGCAAACATCTAGCCTAAACCACAGAGCTTAACGGGATTCCCAGCTTCATCTCCTTCTCAAGCTTTCTAAGTCTTGTGAATCTCACCCATTTCTCTCCAGCTGCCTTCTATGTCTGCAAGGATTCAAACTAGGCCTAGCACGAATGTGTGTCACCTTTTAAATGATCTTAAGGATCTCTGCTACTGGGAGGGAATGGGGACATACAATTGCTTCTAGAGTGAGGATCTTGAAGCACAGACAAATATGACTGCCCCAGGTCGAGAAGCTACAGAACAGGCCCTTCCTGTAGCTCTAGATTCCCTTCATCCCTCGTGGAACACCACAGTTCATAGCCCATGTTCTCAGTGATGACAACAGGTTTCTAATCAGTCCTACTGACTCAAATAATTGTCTTCTCAAGGCGCCCTGTCAGACATACTTAGTAATAATGCTTTTACCACCTATCCTTTCGCCCAACCAAAATAAAATCTTTATTTTCAGAGAATTCCTGAAAAAAATGATGTGATAATTCCTTAACACCACAAAATACCATACTATGAAAAACTAATTTTTATTCTTCTGAAAGCATGATCTTCATTTTGAATTGTATATTTAGATGAATTATACCATTGCATATTCTGAAAACAAAAACTATGATTACTTTGTATCAATCTCCTATCAAATCAGTAAGCAGTAATGTTTCAATGTAAATATATCAGTGACTTCTTCCTCTATACATACCGTCCATCAAACTTCTTTTCCCTTAACAAGTGTAAAATCTGGCAACTAGTCTTCCTGTTTCATTTAATTCACCAAGTTTCTGTCAAACTTGTTTAATTTCTATAGGAATTCTTTATAAAATCTCAATTAAAATGTGAAATCTGTCTTGTTACATTCTAGCACAAAACCCTATTTCCTAACATACAGTCATTTAAATTATGTGAACCAATTTTCTCAGGTAATCTTGCAGTGTGCAATTCTACCAAACTTGAAGAAAGGTATATTAATGCAAATATGAAGTGAATGGTAAATTTCTTTATGAGAAGCGATAGTTGTTTACCCTGAAGGATCTCAAATTTATCCCTTTCAATATGGCTACCTGTGTATACTGGCCAATTGCCCTTGTCTAAGCACATCTTGCAAGTCATATGTCTCAAATAACTTCAGAGATGACTCATAATCTCTGAATGTATAGTCTTGACACTGTCCTCCTCAACAACAATCAACTCACTGGCATTTTTTAAAATCTTTTTTTTTGTTGTTGTTGTTTCTTTAGTCAAATGTTTAATGTATACTATTCTCTCAGATTGTAGTAAATGTGTCTCTTGATATGTATATGACTGACAGAAACCATCCACTAAGATTCCATTTTGAGTACTTAGTACAGCATATTTTTGAAAATTAGTCATAAGTCTGCATTTTCGTAACTTCTTTCAACATTGACTACATCAATACATGTAACCTAGAGCAAGATTGTATTGTCATTTCCTGCTTAACGCGTTAAGGCATTTATTTTTTGAAAATGTAATTTTCTCCTTTCTGTTTTAAAAATAGCTTCAGATTTGTTTTAGTTTGTGGGGTGTTTGCATGCATGTGTGTATGTGCACCAGGCATGTGCTTGGTGCCTGTGGACATCAGAAGAAGTTATAAGATTCATTGGAACAGGAGTTAAGAATGGTTGATAGTCACTTTTTGGGTGCTGGGAAAGGAAACTAGATTTTCTGCCAGAATAAAAATTTCTCTTAACCACTGAGCATTGTCTTCAGCTCTAAAGCATAAACTTATTTTTCTAACAAAATAATTTGTTCGGTTTTCTGCATTGTCAAACCTAGCAATAGGTAGAGCTTTAATTTTAATATTAATGACCATGATTTTTCTAATACCACAGACATTTCATCCCACTGCAGTTCATAAGAAGATTTAACCTGTGACTTCTAGTCAATGCACATTTGGAACAGGAGAGAATGAAGAAAGCGGGTGCTTGGTATTGGTAGGAACAGACTGTATTTGTACTAAGTTCTGCTACCCAGGAAGAAGGCTCTCACAGGTTTCATTTGTCTTGATCTTGCGTGATTACAGCCATCTGCCGTGTGCTGCAGGCAGCAGGTATCCAAGCCCATTATTGTTACCATGAGGTCGTGGAGACGAGCCATGGTTTCACCGTGCCCTATTTCCTGCCTTATTACCAAATGGGTTTACATGAAATCCCTGAACAATCTACTGGTGAAGGATTTTGACACAGTGGGTTTTTAGGTCCTGGTAATATGCAAGGCTTTGCTACAATCCTTTACCTCACTTAGAGATGTAAAACTTTACAGGGATGTGGCAAAATGTAGATTCCTGCTACTTTGTCTATGAGCACTGGAGGAGATTAGATATCTAACTATTGCCAATCAAGTCCTCATTGCTAGTCCTGGCACTTCACAGTGCAGGCCTGTGCCTAAGGGGTTTTCAGTTCTCTCTATTCCAATAAAGTTAGTTTCCAAAAGTTCACCCACACCAAATTCTAAGGATAGACCAGTAAGCAAAAACGTATATACTCTTTCCAAATCAGGAATTTTGTTAAATATTGACAAGATAAAGGTCGATACAATACTATGCTCTTATGTCCCTGAGTTTTGCTTAGATGTTATGTTGCAGAGTAATAACTTTACCCAAATCTTCTGCCAGGGGAATGTAGAATGCCTAGCTCTAGGCTCAACTTTAACACTAGATGCTTCCCCATAAAGTTCCCTCTGACTATAAGCAAAAGTAATCAGGCAGATTTTAACACAAATAGTAAGATGTTCTACATTTTAACCCAACATTTTTGAATTACATTTTATTTCAACATTTTACATTATACATACATATACACACATGGTACACACGTATATATAATACAGCTAGCATATAATATGCATATGTAGCTGGCAGCATTTTAGCTACCTTTTTAAAATTAAGTTCCATTAAAATCAACAACCCACTCTCCTAATTTGAAAATTGTTATATTTAACCCAACAATTCCCACATACGTATTTTTATCAGTGGTTGTTTTACTATCTCAATTCCAGAAATCAGCTGATCCAAAAGATACTATGAGGACCCCAACTTCAAAGCATAAGCAACGCTAAATAATTCCTTATTCAGAAACATGGTTGTCTAATCAACTAAATTTCCTTTGGAAACATATTCACACATGTAAATATATATTCCACAGAAGAAATACATAATATATGTTATTTGAGATTCTAAGTAGGATGCCACTTTTGATGGACATGAAGAGCCTGACAAGAGATCTTCATAATTTATTTTACCCATTCTGTTAATAACGAGACAGTTATTGAACCAACCCATCGCCCAAAGGTCTGTTTGGCAAAGAACAAAAAAAAAAAGGTGTTCTTCCTTGAAAAAAAGTTTGCACAAAGTGTGGGGAGTGCTGGTGCCCGTGATATGGGCTGATACTCAATTGCACCTGGAGTCTTGTGTAGATTTTCTTTGCTCAGAAGGAAAGCCAAATTGACTACACCTCTTTCTCCTGCCATTTGAGTGTCCCTAAACATGTGAATTAAATTATCTTGACTCAAATAAAGTAAAGTCAGTCATGCTATAAAATTTGACAGGACAATGTTACATCCATAGAGTCCTACTTAGCACTTCAGTCTCCTCATGTGCTCACTGTCCTGAAAAGTAATAGCAGATATCCTTCTGGCTGTTGGACTCTGGTGTGTTTATGTGTTGATTTTATTGGTTAATGAATTAAGAAAACTGGCTTGGCCTATAGCATGAGAGGAAGAAGATGAAGCTTGGAGGAGAAGCCATGGACCCACCACCTGAAACAGATGTGGTTTCAGCTTGTAAACCACAGCCACGTGAAGATATGCAGATCAATAGATATGAGGATATGAGTTTAGCCAGAACTATACTTAAGCTATTGGTCAAACAATATGCAAATAATATGTTTTTCTGAGAGGTGATTTCTTGTCTGGACAGCGGGGTGAACAAATAACTCCCAACATACTTGCGTTAAAACATAGTAAACAAGCTGGGCAATAGTGGTGTATGCCCGTAATCCAGGAGGCAGAGGCAGGAAGAGCTCTGTAAGTTCTAGGCAAGCCAATACTGCTACACTGAGAAACCCTCTCTCCAAAAATCAAAACAAAACCAAAAAAAAAACTTAAAGAAAAAAAAAAACCGAACCTATAAACATTAAATTCTCAAGCTCAGATCTGGTTCTCAAGGGACTGACACATTGTTAGGTTCCATAAGCCTCGGTTCACACCAGCAACAGCCAAGGCACAGCCGTGACTCTGGCTGTCTCCCTAAAGCTATCTTGTTCAGCACATCATTGAGGCATTGCTGCCAGACTCAGAGCAACTAGAACACAGGCATGAGTAAAGTTAGCAGGCAGAAGGCATGTTCTCTGTCAGACTCACACAGGCTTCCTATGCTTACGGATTGTACATAGAAACTTCTAAAATGCCTGCAAAGTCTGCAGTAGAAACTCCATGCATAAAATAATGATGAGCTCTAGAGACAGGAAAATAAGACATTTTTACATTCTGAAAGCTGAAATAGAAAGGCAGAATGCCCCTTCACTCCACTTAATCTGCAAACTGTCACGTTGATGAACTCAATTTTTTCTCCCACTGGTCTCTGCTGTTTCTGAGACTGACTGCAGAAGAATTGTGATATTCTGGTTACAGATTTTAACACATGCTGGATCTGACGATGTGGAACTGTGAAGGGTGAGGTTGAATTGGATTTATTGTCATGGCCCATGCCCCTCCCATCTCGTTCCTGCACAGCTTGCAGTAGTAGCTTACTAAAGGGATTGGTTCTTTACTCCAGGTGCTGCCTGTTTGACACACTCTTCCCCATATAGTATGCTCCAGCTACAGCAACAACCAGAGGAGATTAAGATGAGGACAAGACGGACCCGTGGATGAAACTGAACTGTCACAGTCTATAGACTGTGTCTTCGGTGGAGGTTTGGCATGTGAAGTGTTGCAATGGCTTTCAAGTTGGGTGAGAGTTCAGAGGAAAAAAAAAATATACGAAAGACAGTGAGAGGGAATGCAGAGGTTATCCATCAGTGGCACAACCTTTTTTCACATTAAAATACCCATGTATCACCTTCTCAGGTTATTGCCTTTGTTCTTAAAACTGAAGAGCCATCAGCTTTACCAGTTCTTCTTTCACCCACCCTGCCAAGATCCAGGCAGCACATTCTATTATGGAAATCCTTTGGACTGAATTCTTCCTCCCATCTTCCCAGTTATGTTTTGTCTCCAAAACTCCTGCTCTGAGAACAATGACCAGTGCCTAGATTTACTTTTAATCTGTGTCAAGACCAGTTTAGAATGTTCCTTTTTTTTTTAAAATTCAATACCACTTATGCACAAAGTTGCAAAAAGTAAGTTAGTCTAAGCTGCTATAACCCAAACATTGAGTGTCTATACATGGAGATTAATTCTAATTCTTGTTTAATTTGGTGCCACGGTCCTCAGAAAATCTTACCACAGAGACTAGTGTGAGTATTTGAAACTCTTCATGATCTCCAAGACTCTTTCTTCATGTAGAGTATCTACCTCATTGTTCACTCTGCCATGGATAAATGAAGATGCCTACTGAATATGAACTCAGCAATTACGGAGGCTGCTGGTAAAATTCTACTTAGTATGCTTTTGCAGGTGTATCTGAGAAGAAATAATAAGGCAAGTCAGGCACCACCTGTACTGCAGGACTGGAGACTCAGACCTTCATTCAAAAGCTACGCTGCATTACACTTAAATTCAGACTGAATTGCTATTAAAAGATACACAATAAATGTTATATTTCAATTGTTAGATGTTGTATGTGTACTATACTATCAGTGATGCATTTCTTTATTATTATATTTGACTTTTGAATTTTATTATAATTTTATTCTCTGGTCGAATAATAATTTTATGAAAATTGCTGAGATTGACTTAGATTCTGTTCCAGTTATTTTAATTAAAGTGTCAAATTTTATTCATTGTCAAATTGGCCTGTGTAGGGATAGGAGTTACATGACAAAACTCCATGATATCTGGCCAAATTTTCTATGAATACAAAATTTGTCTAAAAACCAATGTCTTTCTAAAATGTGTCACGCTGTCCTATGTATGAAGTACAGTTGTTAATATCTGGAAATTAGATGAAACACTATTGTTACCTAATGCCCAAAGCCCATTCACATTTTGTCTGTAACACAGCCTGCAGCCTTGATCTTCATTATGCAGGACCCAATTCTCACTCACATACTGTCTTTTGTTCTTTAATTCTTCTATGCAAGTTTTGTCTTTTCCTGTAGTAGATGAACTTGGAAGTTAGGTAACTCTTGCTACATCTTTCAACATATCACTTAGTTTGGACTTTGGCATTATAAAGCTTCTCCTCCTCCCCTGCTGCTGCTTCTTCTTTTTTCTATTCTTCCCATTCCCTTTCTCCTTCCCCACCTTGTCCCCCTTCCCCTCCCCCTCAAACACAATGGACATGAGTGGAAGCAAGATAACTCCTGTGAAGAAGCTTTGAGTCTCTCTGTAGTTCGCAGCAGGTGAAAGACTTGAGATGACAATGACCCTACACAAGTCACTTAGGAGAAAAGATATTCTGAGGTTCTCCATGTCCACCATGCTGTGGTCCCTGCGCTCCCTGTTGCTCAGCCGTTCACATATCATTAGTGCAACCCAAACATGGAAAGACTGAGTTTTATTTAAATATATGTTGCTTTCCAAAGAAAAATAAGTTTGACCTTCATGAGCTTTTCATACAACTTACTTTGTAATGTATATGAGGAGGATTATAAAAATGTATGGATACTAATGGTGTATGGAAATTAAAATGAATTTTATTGAAATTAGTAATCAAGACATATGCATGCACACTGTAAAGAAAATTTCTATATAATTGCAATGTCTTACAACGTTTGTGTTTATGAATCATCTGGGAGTGTTTTCAAATGCAGATCTGTCCTCACTTATTCTGGAGTAGAGAAAGAGCTTCTCTGTTTACAAGAAGCCCTTGCTGTGTGCTGCGCTGTGCGCCCAGGTGTTTTGGAAGCTCTCAGTCCTTTCAGCAAACAAGCAGGTAGAGAACACACAGGGGTACAGCACTTATCCTTCTTTCATTCTCTTAACAAAGCAACTGCACTACAGTCAATCCCCACTCACATCATAAATACATCTTCAAACCTGAGTGCATATTGTCCTCTAGGGTTTGATTTTGCTGTTGTAATGTCTG
This sequence comes from Alexandromys fortis, assembly GCF_014885135.2. Taxonomy (NCBI): domain Eukaryota; kingdom Metazoa; phylum Chordata; class Mammalia; order Rodentia; family Cricetidae; genus Alexandromys; species Alexandromys fortis. The sequence continues at coordinate 33,319,789 of NW_026067909.1, read as the reverse complement.
AAACTTAGCCATTCTTTTAAAAAGTGTATAGGGTGTTTTTTTTTTTTTGTTGTTGTTGTTCAAATACTGCATTCTAACTAGGAAATGAGACTGTTGTATTTTTGGCTGGAGATGTAGCTCAACAGAGAAGTCTTGGCTAGAAGGTAAAAAGCCACTGGGTTAGAACCTGTGCATTGCACCAATAAAACTAGTTGTGCTATTTTCTTAGAATCGCTCCCAAAAGTGTCTTATAACTTCCAGTCTGTTACACAAGAAGTTTGGAAGAAATAAAAGGGTGAACAACAACAAAATAACCCAACGGTAACGTCCTTCTAAGAGACATGAGAGAAATGAAGCCAATAGAGGGAGTCTCTAAAAAGTAAATTCACAAGTCACCAAAGGAGATATTGCAGAATATTACCACCCAAGGGATTAGTGTTTTGAGAAATATCTGAATAGTGAGTGATGATTAGAGCTATGGTGAGAGAAGATGAGGGACAAAAACTTCAGGGGAACCCAGCCTTGGTGGAGGCAGGATACACAGAGGGTAATCTCTCTCAGTAAAGTCTCCTGAGTTATCATACAAGTATCAGAGAGGAGAAAAATCACCTTTTGCTCAGACAGTGAAATAAATGAAAGGAAAAACGAATGGTAACAAATCACATATTCTAGTTTGCTTTGTTACTAGGAGGAACATCATGACCTAAAGCAACTTGGGAAGGAAGGGGTTTACTTGGCTTATACTTCCAGGTCACAATCAATCACTGAGGGAAGTCAGGACAGGAGCTCAAGCAGTAACCAAAGTAGGAAACATGGAGGAATGCTGCTTGGTGACTTATACAACCTGGCTGATGCTTTATCACCATTATTAAGCAAACTGTAATCATAAATTTATGAGAAAATGCTGCATGATAATACTTTCAATAAACAGGGAAATAAAAGACAATCAGTATATTCCATATTATTTCTGTAAGTAAATATTTTGCAATGTGTAGCTAATACAAAATTTAAAAAAGGAATTTAATAGGAAAAATGAATAATCCATTTAGTTAAAGTTGATAAGAAAGCGTACACTGAAAGACAATATGTATATTGTATCAAATTTATATCTTTGCCCCAGTAACTTTGCTTTTATAAATTCAGGTAAAGAATGAAGAGCTGCTGTGGGAATTACATGATGCAATCTTAAGTAAGAATAGCAGATTGAAGGTTAAACTCTGTAAGACAATCTTGTTTTGTTAGCAATAAAAAGAAAATTCACACCAAATACAATACATCCTGCACATATGTTTATAAAAGCACAGACTTTTCATAAAGTAACTGAGTACAAATTAGAGCAAAATTGAACCAACTTTAGCAGTTTTGTCGATAGCACATTCAGAAAAAATGCTCATTATATAAACATGAGGACCTAAAAGACTGAGCCCCAGAAATTCCAGGGAACATGTGAAAATTCCTGGGGTGTTTTTATCACCCTGGCACTAGGAAGGCAGAGATTGAGAGATCCTGTAACTTGCTAGTCAGTCATTGCAGTGTAACGTGTTGTCTAAGCTTCTGTAACTGACACCCAAGTTTCTCCTCTAACCTCTACAAACATGTAAACATGTATGCAGGTCATTTGTGAAGGTAAACCTCCCCTCACACAAAAACATGCAGGCACACATACATGTATAACAACATAGTTATACAAACAAAGTCATCAAAATGGTGTGCAGAACAAGATGAAGAGAAATTATTGAGTATTTAGCATTATTTAGACTTATTGATATTGATATGCATATTAATAAGATTCAACATGATGGAGTTAAGTATTAATACATTAACTATATTTTTTGAATTTTTATTGCATACATTTATTTACTTATTATTTGTTGAGTATGTATGTGCATGCAGGGCATTCATAAAACGCCGTGGTGCAGGTATGCAGGTCAGAGGACAAATTGGGGATTTTTAGAACCTGCCATGAAGAGCTAGAGAGCAAACTCAGAGCATCAGGCTCAGAAGAATGTGCCTCTAACGTGTTTGAGTCACCTCATTGTCTTATGCTAACACTAATTCTAGTTCAAACTCTAATTCTCAAATATTTTCTCATGATTAAGGAGGAAAAAAAGTCTACAAATTAAAAACATGAGGCATATTTCTCAAAACAATGAGAATATTTTGAGGGAATCAGAATCCATTATATTGTCCCAGATATGACATCATTAAAATTTATTTGAGTTTATATAATCTCTTTAATGGTATTAGAAATTAATAACAGACTGTAATTTTGACTGATGGCGTTAATGGGAAAATTTAATGGAGTATAGAATCCAGACAGTCATCAAAGCTCTCACTTAATCTTCTGCCTGAAGCTGGCTATTACAAAACTTCCCCATTTTTATTTATATTCTTAGAAATAAGTAACTGAAACTAGATATAAAAGTGTACTGAAGCAACTTTCCTTCTCTCAAACCCATGGCTACTGTGTTTTACTCAGGTGTAATACATAAAATATTATAACTTTTCTAATGTATTTTGACATCAATCAACTTCAGAGATAATGAAAAATATAAGTAAATATCACGAAAGACCACAGTTTGCACAGAGATATTGCAAATCTGGTTGTAATAGGAAGATATGTGGACAGCTAAGACAAAAAAACGATGATGGACTTAGAGTTGAATGCATCTCTACTCATACTTCTTTTGTCAACTCTCAAGAGATGAATGTTAATATCAAAAATCAATATCTTTTAAACTGAATTTAACTTAACTTTTATTTTTTTATTTTATTTTATTTTATTTTTTTTTGGATTTTTCGAGACATGGTTTCTCCGTAGCTTTTTGGTTCCTGTCCTGGAACTAGCCCTTGTAGACCAGGCTGGCCTCAAACTCACAGAGATCCGTCTGCCTCTGCCTCCTGAGTGCTGGGATTACAGGCATGTGCCACCACCGCCCGGCTTAACTTTTATAAGAAAAACAATATAGTTGCAAAATAATTTCTACAATAAAATGAACTTGGCAACTCAACCCAAATTTGAGCATTATTTTCCTCAATTCATTTTTAATTAAGACAGAAATTCCATCAAAGTTTCCCCCCATTCTCCGTATACTATTTATTAAAAAGCAGGTGAAATGCACCCCAAAGATGAACAGTCATCAGTGACTTGTAGGAAAATGAGAGTAACCTGCTGGTGAACTAACTAGATGTCAGGCAATGAAGCAGAAGTCAGGTTTTTTCCCCTCATGAAAATAATTGCCTCAGGTTATGGAACTGCAAATTACTTTGAACTTCCCTTTATACTCAGCAGTAATAATCAAAATAATATTGCATGAACTGTGTTATCATCCACAAAAATTCACATTAATAATAATACTTCTGTATTTTGATAGAATTTTAACCACAAAGTATTTGTAATCATTAAAAACTCATCTATGAAAGAATCCACAAGACATGACACTGGTAGATACCATTTTAGCATAAAATTACAGGAAGGCAAAAATAAGCTATTTTATTTATTTATTTATTAAATATTTCTGTCTCTTCCCCACCTCCGCCTCCCCTTTCCCTCCCCCTCCCCCAATCAAGTCCCCCTCCCTCGTCAGCCCAAAGAGCAATCAGGGCTCTCCGTCCCGTGGGTAGTCCAAGGAAAACCCTCCTCCCTCCCGGTCTCATAAGGTGAGCATCCAAACAGCTCCAAAATATATAAAGAACTCAAGAAACTAGACTGTAAAAGGCTAATCAACCCAATTATAAAATGGGGCACTGAGCTGAACAGAGATCTCTCAACAGAAGAAGTTCAAATGGCCAAAAGACACCTAAGGTCATGCTCAACTTCCTTAGCGATCAGGGAAATGCAAATCAAGACAACTTTAAGATACCATCTTACACCTGTCAGAATGGCTAAAATCAAAAACACCAATGATAGCCTATGCTGGAGAGGTTGTGGAGAAAGGGGTACACTTATCCATTGCTGGTGGGAATGCAAACTTGTACAACCACTCTGGAAAGCAGTGTGGCGGTTTCTCAGAAAATATGGGATCAACCTACCCATGGACCCAGCAATACCACTCTTGGGAATATACCCAAGAGAGGTTTTATCATGCAACAAAAATATATGCTCTACTATGTTCATAGCAGCATTGTTTGTAATAGCCAGAACCTGGAAAAAATAAGCTATTTTAATGTTAATTTGACACCACAAGAAGTCCTATTTCTCTTTTTAAGATTTACCTTAATTATTAATATTATCTTATTATTATTATTGCTCTGTGAGTATGCCCTTGTGTGGGAGAGGCCTTGGAGGCCAAATGAAGGTGTGGAAGCACCTGAGCCTGAGTTACAGAAAGGTATGAGCTGTCAGCCATGGGTGCTGGGACCACCTGAAGTCTTGTGCGGGAGCAGCAAATATTCTTAACCACTGAGACATTTCTTCAGATTCAGAAATATTTTTCTTATGCAACATGTTTGGTTTCTATGAGGGCCTGTCTTTCAACATTTGAAATGTCAGATCATGTTCCATAGGAGGAGTGAGATGGCAGAAAGTTTTTTTTTTTAATTATGAAAGAGTGAAATGAAATTTACCTTCCTAACTCCACCAAACGTTACCGTCCATATCAGAGTCCTCCTTCATTTTTGAAAATTGTTTTTCTATTGTATAGAAGCAGCTGCTTCTGATAACATGAAACTTTAAACCCGTCGATTTCCTTTGTACAATCCCAGTGCCGTGCTTCACGAGCGGTCCAATGAGTTGTCTGGTGAGGAGCAAGACAGCTGATAAACATGGGAATTAACAATGGAGCCAGGAGATGCATATGGGGATTTTTGAAGATGCATTATGAAATGAGGATAATCTGTATCCAACATAAGAAGCTTTTACAATATGAAGAAAGTTCAGAAGTTTCTGTCATAAAAATGTTACATAGTAACTACTAGATCAATTACTCATCTGTATTCTTTTTCAGGGGTTGCTACCATGTCACATAAGTTACTTCAATTTTTTTCCTGTTTTCCAACAGTGTTCCTTCCATCCAAACTATTGTTTCCTGCTCATATACTGATGTGTCCTTGTGGTCTTACAGACGTTCTATTTTATGAACTCCCCATAGTCGAATGAGCATAGTGTCACTGACCTTTTCTGGGCCAAACTAATATATCACTAAACATGAACTGTTCCTTCATATTCTCTCTTCAAACCCAACAACAAACAGACTGTCCATGCAGTGAGTGTATACATGCCACATGCCTTGTGGGCTTTCTCCACTCATATTCCTCATCGTATATGAGGAAACATTGTAGCCCACCTTTAATTTTCTGAGCAGGGTGGATGATTACACCATGGTATCTTACTATTCAGTAATGTCATCAGGAGAAATTGGCAGCAATAGACTAGTTAAAGAACAGCATGCCTTGTATATGTCCTGGGTTCAACCTCTAACATTAAGAAAAAGCAAAAATGTTTTTAGCTAAATAACAGGACCTTTCATGGCGAACATTTCTACCTACACTCCTAAGTAAGAGTTTTTCTACTGCTTCATTAAATTTGAACTATTTAAGGAATCCATAAAATTTTGAGTTGAAATTTAGGTAACCCAGTGATACTCATAAATAACTTCATTCTGATTTATAATAACTTCTTTTCATGGCCACTGTCTAAACAAAGTGAAAGAATGGCTTCAATTTTCTTTTTTATTAACCTGTCCATTGTTTGTAGGGTTGAAAGTCAGTCGATGTCTGTCTTGTCTGTTCATCCAGATACGAAGGGAAGGAGAATATAAAAATATGTTTTAATGATTCAGATGGCATCCCATAGAAAAATTGCCCTGTTATAACTGTATTATATCTTTTAAATTTCTTAATTAGTATTGTTTAACAGTTATTTACTCAACTTATTACCTGTGATTATTAGTAGTGTATATATTATATTATATTATAGACTAAGGGGAAATGATTTAGTATAGACATTGATGGATAGGTAAGACATCAAGATAGACACACATACATATTAGCATATTTGCTTTACTAACTTATTAAAATATCTACTTATTCTTTTTTTTTTTTTTGAAACAGAGTTTCTCTGTCTAGCTCTGGCTGGCCTAGAACTAGCTCTTTTTTTTTTAATTTTATTTTTTTTTTATTGAGAATAAGAAAAAAAAAGTTTCCACCTCCTCCCAGCCTCCCATTTCCCTCCCCCTCCTCCCGC
>NW_026067909.1:33279452-33313282 GCF_014885135.2 Alexandromys fortis | reverse complement strand
CAGTCCAGCTGGCCTTGGTGAGCTCCCAATAGATCAGCCCCACTGTCACAGTGGGTGGGTGCACCCCTCATGGTCCTGAGTTCCTTGCTCATGTTCTCCCTCCTTCTGCTCCTCATTTGGACCTTGGGAGCTCAGTCCAGTGCTCCAATGTGGGTCTCTGTCTCTATCTCCATCCATCTCCAGATGAAGGTTCTATGGTGATATGAAAGATATTCGTCAGTATTGCTATGGGATAGGGTCATTTCAGGTTCCCTATCCTCAGCTTCCCCAGGGACTAACTGGGGACATCGCCTTGGGCTCCTGGGAGCCACTCTAGGTTCAAGTCTCTTGCCAACACTAAGGTGGCTCCCTTAACTAAGATATGCGCTTCCCTGCTCCCCTATCCAACCTTCCTTTATCTAGAACTAGCTCTTATGGACCAGACTGGCCTCGAACTCACAGAGATCAGCCTGCCTCTGACTGCCGAGTGCTGGGATTAATGGTGTGAACCTCCACCGCCCAGCAAATATCTACTTAACCATACATTTCATAAAGGATAGAGAAGTTTTATTGTTTTTAATTAATTCATTAATGACCATTAAGATTAAAATTTGGAAAAAATCCTCTCCTTGCAAAATTCCCTTCATAAAAATATACAAACTGTGTTCAGCATATTATACTTGTTTGAACTGTATTTACAAAAAAAATGTGAATGAAAGTGGCACATTTATATAGTTTGTATGTACAAGTGTATGTAGTTTAATGTTAATAATTTTAGTCCCGAATTTCTATTTAAGAAAAAATAACTTGCAACAAATATTTTAAGTATGTAAGATTGCTTAAAAGTATTAATTTTATGAAAATTCTTAAAACTTATCTGCAAATTAATTTTGTTACATAATGTATCAGTTCATTTTTTAAAAAAACTTGTTGGGAACCAAATCTTATTTATTCGTTTTATTAGTATTAAGTAATCAGGTAATACTGGATCTTGTTTTACTCTTTAATTCATAAACATCCTAAATGAAACTGAAAAACTGATTCATTGCATCTTATCATATTTTTCCTTTGTAGGTAGAGATATAAATTCTGCAATAGTAAAAGAATGGGTTGTTGAGAAAAGGTTAAAAAAATATTAAAATTGAGGATTTTTATTTGATTTCCCACTTACAATGAAAAATTTCCTTAGTGCTTCAAATTAGGTCCAAAGGACTGTTTACAAAAGTTTTACTGAGAGACCACACCTGAGTTCGGTACTGAGCATCAAGTAAAACTAATTTTTTTCTCATTATCTTTTAAAGTCCCCCTCTTGTTACATCTGCTAACCAAATTCACCCAGATCTTTATTATTTTTTCCTAAAATCACTGAAAATACATTTTAGACAAATGCTATATTTATGCAAATACATTCCACATATAATCACGAATTCCAATGTAAAACAAGTTTGAGAGGTTATGGACTTTTGTGATATCAGCTTGGGAGCCTGGGCCTTTGCCTTCTGCTTCATTCTGGCAAGTACTCTGGCAGCTCACCCTACACCTAATGATGATAAGCTAAATGTAGGATACATCCAAAAATAATATAAGTTACAAATATTGCTGCACAAAGTACTTTGCCTATTTGACACACCCTTCTTGTCCCTTACTTGAAACTCAATGTTTTTATTGCCGTTGGCTGAATCTGTCCCACTTGTGGTGAATTATTTCATGTATTTTTTTTACTGGTTTGCAGATTTTTTTAAAGTATATTTATTTTAGATATATTTTTTTAAAGCAGTCCTCATATGGTGCACACCCAGATCTCCAAATAGATCACTAAATTCCCAAGCGAAGGCCATAGAAGAGGAAATGGAGCAAGAATATTTATCAGAGGTGACATGCAAATTAGTCCTAAGAGTCACACTTATGTGACAGGGATGTTGGTGTGTGAACCTTTTTCCAGATGTTTCATGCTAAAGCATCTATTCTTCAAACGATTTTCAGTTTAGCCATTTTTTCAGTGTGTAGTACAAGATACCAAAAGTGCAAAATAAGTTTTCTTATTTAGATTGAATTGGTTTTATTTGTTGACTAATTTGATTAACTTCAAGAGGTAGGTTATTAGCAATTGAAATTTTAGTGGCATTGAATACATTCAATAAATTCTCACCAGAAGTGAATATGTAGGGGTTATTCTTTGAATTAGTGATAATTTTCATTTCTATGACACATCTGGCTAGTACATTATAGCAGTAAAATAAGACAGGCTTTTTTTCAACTATTCTCCCCAAGTATTTTTAATCATTTAAGGTATTATGCGATTTTCTCCCAGGATCATTGTGTAAAGTAATGACATTTTACTTCCCTGACTTTGATGGGTCGGCTCTGCATTTATTACTTAAAATGGTGCATGAAGATAGGAAAAATACCTTTGTAGTGTAATTACCTGGGGTGTCTTATTTAAATACTCTTAAAATAGGTACAGAGAATGACAATCTTCCACGGAGCTCTTTTTCAGCTTTCTATAGAACATGCAATATGGAACTTTCCTCTTTGTAGTCAATTGTGATTTCGTGACAAAAGACAACTGGGTTCACTAAAAACAACCAGAACTTCTCATGATTTCTCCAAACTGCATAGGATTAGATTTCCATGTTAAAATGAATCTTGCTTTAGTACATTCATTTTATGAAGTGAGGCTTCTTTTAGTATTTCTTTTCTTTTCTGAAAAAGGATTGGTGAGGGAGGAATGCTCTTTGCTAATTATCAAACCTCATTTACTTAATAATCAGTTGAACTTTAGCCAGAGCCACGGTGGATATGAAACACTATCTTATATTAAATTATAATATATTTATCAATTAGAAATTCAATACATTCTGGGCAGAGCATTTTTTTCATTTTCTTTATTGGGAATGCATTTAAATCATGAAGAATAAACTGTAATTAGAGTTGTATCTTCATAGGTTCATTATATGTATATCTATTAAATCTTTGGAGATTTTTTTCTAATTTTTTTCTGAAATTTTATTTTCTCATCCATAAAATTTTACCCTCAAGATAATTGATATATTAAATGTAAAGGCAAAGCATCATTAAAATGTTAAGTGTAGTTATAGAAAATGCAAAAATAATTAGCTCCTACCTTCAGATATCCTCTGGGAAATCTTTGCTTTTTTCACTTGACAAATTTCTAACTCCTCCGATTTGAACCAGAAATAAATGGTTTTAAAAGTCAAAATTCATCAATCATGTTTAAAATGATTACAGAATGTTTAAATTGTACCATGTTGGTATAAGATTATTCTTTGTGTAAGATGATATTAAGACATTTGGGGAGGAGTCCTAAGTATCACAAGGTATTTTCCCTGATCACTAAATTCCTCTTTTACTTTCTCACAAAATGTAGAATAATAATATTAAATAACATTTTTTAAAAAAAAGTTTTCTCACTTCTGTGTTTACTTATATATCCTGGTGTTTTTAGTTCACTGATTATAAATAATTTAAATTATTTATATATGCAGAAAGTTAAATATTTGCGCTCCCTTTTACTCAGCTCTTATTTAATCCCCTCTACCCCCATATATGATATGGTCTATAATATATTTCTTATTTTGATGTTTTCTAATTTTGTTTTTACCCTCAACCTTTTGAATATTACAAGCATTCTGACATTTCTGAGATCAGATTGCCCTCTCCAAAAATAATATTGGTATTAATTATAAATGGCCGAGTAGTCTTTCCTTACCTAGACTTAATATTGTTCAGTGTTTGTGTATGTGTGTGTGTTTGTGCGTGCGTGTGTGCATGTGTGTTGAACCATGGGTTCAACCTCAATCACATATTCCACAACTCAGAGTTACCCTTCTATTCTCTTAGAAGAATTCTATGTTTTTCCCAAGGACCATGGCAAGTATTCACTCTCTTCTCTTAACTAACTTTTTCAAGTTCCATTTACCACCCTGGTTTCCATAAGGGAAAGAGGCAGACTTTCAACTATCAACAATACGAAATTTCTCACAGTTAGGACTACCAAATACACATGTTTACAGGTAAGATAGAGCTGAAATACTCTTTTTAGGTGAAAAGCCTTGATCCTGCAGGGGAGTTTTGGTGCATGCCTTTAATCCTGGCACACAGGAGGCAGAGGCAGGCCGATCTCTGAGTTTGATGCCAGCCTGGTCTACAAGAGCTAGTTCCAGGACAAGTTTCAAAGCTACAGAGAAACCCTGTCTCAAACAAAAGAAAACAAAAAAAAGAAGAAATGAAAAAGAAAGAAAGAGAGAGAGAGAGAGAGAGAGAGAGAGAGAGAGAGAGAGAGAGAGAAAGAAAGAAAGAAAGAAAGAAAGAAAGAAAGAAAGAAAGAAAGAAGAAGGAAAAAGGAGGGGAAAAGGGAAAAGAAAATCCAGGGTAAGGCTGTACCCCAGAAAATTCCAGTGAGAAGAAAGAAATTACATTTATCTAAGAGGAAAGAATTATGGGCCTGATCTCTGTGTGTACTATTTCTGGTCTTGATTATAGTATCATTCATCCTAAACTGTTTCTTCCCTATCTATTAGATGCCAACAACTGTGTTCACTGAGATGAAAAGCATCATGAGATATTCCCATATGGCACAGGTTTCCCTGGCTGCTGGGATTTTGCAAGGATATAAGAAGCATTTTTCAAAACAGATACAGAGATTGGAAATGAAACCTCCAGAGTGAATCTCAAGCCTCTGTTCAAAGATCAATTGTGGGGGTTGTAGTTCATGCAAATTAGCTTAAGCTTGCTACTTGTCTCATCAGAGAAAGACTCAAAAGTTTGTGGTGTAAAATTGATGGATAATGTTAAGAAACGTTGATGATTCTCTCTTTAATATTGTCACATTCCTGGTCAGGATAAAAGGCTAGTGAAGAAAATTTTTGTCTTACTATAACAAACTAAGTCTTAGTTTTGCTTATGATTCTGACTATCATGAGAAAATAAGCCCTGTGTTAAATTCTGGGGGTAGTGAAGTTGTGGTTCTGAAAGCCTGGTGGAGTTCAGAGTCATTTCTAGACATTTGACTGCAAAATCACTCATATTTTACTTCTTCTTGGCAAACTTTATATTATGCTCTAGAGACTCCAGGTCCACTGCCTTTAGCCTAATTCCTTATTGATTAGTAATGCTATTTTTTCTATGAAGCACAAAAGAAATTAGTGGACCTTAGTATTAGTATTGAATCAATGCTTAATATTACTAATTTCAATGCGCAACTTAAAAGATGCAATCTTTAACTTAATGAGAAACTAACAAAACAAATAACATTACAATTTACTAGGCTTAAATTAATAACTTTTATTTATTTATTTTTACAAACAGTTATTTCTACTGAGTCTGTCTTGTTCAGGAGTTAAAAGGATGTGGGGTCTGAAATCTTAATTTTGTAGCTTATACATTTCAGATAATTTTTAGCTTTTGGAATTTCAAAATGCTGCTATTGCAGAGTGCTTATAAATATAGATAATAGACTTAAATATTTACATGCACCTCATGTGTTGTTACTTGTATATGTACAACATGTATGTGTTGATCCACCCCCTGTAAATTGAGTGACAGTCACCTCAACCATAGACACATGGTTGAAAATAGACCAGCCAGAATATGGTGTGTCTGACTTAAGGCTCAGAAAGAACACATTTTAAATTATTACAAATAAAATAAGCATTTTATTTGTGTTAGTTAGTTAGTTAGTTTGTTTGTTTGTTTGTTTTTTCAGGGGTAGAGTCTAGAGACATGGCTCACATGTACAGAAACTTGATGCTCTTCCAAAAAAATCTGTGTCTGTATCCCAGACCATCTAAGATGGGTCACAACTGCTTAGAAGTTGAAGAGGCCATATGAAATGTTCGCTGTCCTCTGTATTACAGGCTTGCAAACATACACACACATAAAAACAAACAAACAAACAAATAAATATTAAGCTCATGTGCCTCTTTGCGGAGTTCTACCCCATGTAAACATGTACTTAGTTTGTTCCTTGTTTTCTGGTGTGAAGGTTTTACCCCCCAAGGTGTTGTACATACTGTAGAGCTGAGCTACATTCTCAGGAGCAGGCAAGCACTGCAATTTTGCTCTTAGATTTGGATTACAAGTGCACTCATCAAGGAAGAAAGTAATAAACACAATAGGAGCCAGGTTATAATGATCTCTATTGTGCCAGAGACCAGATAAATCCGGTTTCCTCTGATAACCTGTGTCAATAGAGCAAAATGATTTAAATTCTATTTTCTAACATTTTCATCCAAACATGCTCAAATGTTTAAATAAAAAAGCAAGCACATTTTTTTTGACAACTTCTGAAAGAAGAGATTAATGATGCATTTGTTAACTTCATCAAATGTACTTCACATAATCCTATGGATTCACTTGCATTTCTCTGGAAAACCCTATCTGCTGTCAAAGCTGCTAAAGTGACTTAGCATTCTTTTCTTTAGTTTTGCAGGATAGCTTCATTTTAGCAAGTTATTTAAAGAATTGATTACACAATGATTCATACCATTGAAATTTCAAGAGTTTTAAAGTATTATTGATTGTATGAACATGATTATTTTGTATACCCTGAAAGGGAAAACAAATGTGGGCTACTGACAAAATGAAAACCAATGATTTTTCACATGCATTTCACTTTCAAAAATGTTAAAAGTTGCAAGCAGTGAATGATGCTCTTCTCCCTGTAAGTTCATCAATAACACAGATTCTTTTTCCTAACGAGGCTTGTGCTTACTTATAGTGAGGCTTTGAACATAAGCTGAGGTTGCTCATTTGAAGTAACTTCGCAGAATTTTATAATTTGCATAATAGTGTTTATTTTCAGATAGCCACATAACAGATTTTATGATTTCAAGGAGATCAAGAATATAATCATTTTTTGGATGGCCATGTAGTAATATTTCTCACAATTCTAAGTAACTTTTGGGCAAAGTTAATTGTTAAGAAAGGTTACGTGCTGATTTGTCAGGTCCTGCCCAACATATTTGTATATTTTTGGGGAAAATAATGCGGATTAAGTCAGAAATAGACACGAGACAACAGATGGAGTCGGGAGGGCTTCTAGAAAATACTGAGATTATCTTCCTATTTATTTCTAATAGCCGCTATATGCCCCAGTCCATAATGTGAGGGAGGCAAAAGACTTAATTACCAAGATGAACAAAATACCCAAAACATCAAGTATAGAAAGTAGGATGGCAGCCTGTTCCTACTAGACTGTTCCTCTGCATTGCAGGCTCATATTCTGGGCTTGAGGTCTTCAAGGATTCCAGTGAAGATTCCTCAGCTTAGACAACAAAGACATTACAAAGTTGAACTAATTTTGCTACACTCTAAATCTCAACCACATTATCCTGCTGTATTTTATTTCAAATAAAAATCAAATTGTGAAAAAGCTATTATTTTAGTCATTAAGACAACAGGAGTGATACCTGACCCTTGCATTCTCTGACCCTTGTGATGTGGAAAAATTAGAGAAGAAAAGTGAATCACTGAAGCATTTCTTTCACTTCTTAGAGAGCAGATCAATTTAAACAAACCATGAGAAAATGCCCAAGCATGCCAAGAAAACCAGAATGGGCTCTCTGGATCATACATAATGCAGGGTTTGACCCTTGAAATGGTTTTTGAGAGGAAGACTGAATTCTGAGTTGAGTACTGGGTGCTAAGGTTGATCACACGGATGCCCCGAGTGATATTTCATATGTATAGACTTCTGAGAATGGTTGTGTTGTGGCCTGTATACAATCCTCAGTCCACAGAATCCCATCTGTCTATTGATTTCTATCATAGATCAGTGTTACTGGGCTGTCAATGTTTTCCTTTTATCATTATAAATCATTTTCCTGAAAATTCTTGAAGTCGGTTTTATAAGAGTTAAATAAAAGTTTCCCTAAGTTTTGCATACAACTCATTTGTATAATATATATCACATGCATATGTTGACAGATGTCTGTATCAGTATGTCTGTATTTCTGTCCACCAATTCACCTATATAGACAGGGAGACGCAGATGTGCACGTAATGTCTCTATCTCTATTCCAGCCATCGTCCAACATCTTTGTATTTGGAAAATTGGTAGACTGCTTCCAAAATAAATACCTTGTCACTTGTGACTGATTTCTGTGTCATAGGGTACAAACAGGATCATCAATCTGAATCAGGTTAACTGGGCCATGAAATGAGCCTGGCATGAGATTTGCAAGAGTACATTCATAGCCCATCCAGAGACAGCATTCCATTTCTGATAAGAGATCAAAATAATGCTAGGCTTTCCAAATGCAGTACTTGAAATCCTATGGCTGTCTAGTTCAGTATCAGGTGGCTAATGCTTCTTCCAATCTCTGCACTCCCATGTTCTTTTCATAGTGAAAATAGGATTGTACAAATCTTTGCTAGCCCTCAATTCTGTGGTGTGAGACTCCAAAACCTTCCTTCCTTGCCAGCAACAGTGTGCTTTTGTCATTGTTCAGTTGGAGTGTATAATTCTCCTTTGTGCTTACCTCTGCTGGCTTTTCACATGCTTTCCCTAAACATTCCAGATCAGATTAACCAATGTAAGACTGTGCTTCTTATGGAGTTTCTAAGATATATCATTGCTTGCATTTGAATGTTAAAATGCTAACTCAACGCATCCATACCATTCACCAAAAATGCAGTCAGTAAATAATTGATTCTCTACTCAAGAGAGTATTATAATTTATTGCCTTTGCATAGATATTTACAATTTATAGACATCTTTGGTAACTTAGAGTTCATGGTGGGTATCTTATGGATGTACCAGCCGTGCTGAAGTGATTTAGATCAGCATTTGGTATGCAATATTCTATACGATTTGAAATGGACTGCTATTTTTTTTTTACGAGAGATATGACTGTTTGTGTTTCTTGAGTTCTTCAAAATAACAGCACAAAATCATGTAGGATTTGTTTGGGTAAAACAAAGTTGCATAGTTGCATGCTTAGCTGAAAAATTTTGAACAAATTTTAAAAAATAATGGAAGGGTATCTTGGCGTGTTTAAAATGGGAGCAACAATTAAATAATTTACCACAAAATATACGGAAACAAAAACAGAAGCTAATTAAAGATACCTTTCTTAAGACTAGAATATCATGAAGTTCAGAAATCTGGGCATCCATATTAGCATGCTGGCACTGGGGTGGGCTGTCACCAGCCTCTACCCTCAGACCTTGTTTTGTAGCATCCTTTTGCATTTGGAGCTGGAAGGAGGTGCACAAGACTCTGGGAGAGGAGCATGAAGTAAGAAAGGAAGAAAGAGAAGCAGAAGCCAGCAGCTGAAATGTGAGTGACTTCCTTTACATGGCAATCAGGTGATAAAAATCCGTCACTCCAAAGTGGCTTGAGCTGTGTGAAACTAATGACATGGGGTGGTAAGAAATTTCTCGGCTGGTATAATGATATTTTCTCTGGAAAAAAAAATCAATGGAAAGTAGAGACAAACAACTGGTTTCATTATTAAAAGCCCGTCTTTGGCCTGATACAATCATTTTCTCTAAGAGCAGGGAAGATTGTCATTTCCTGTAAAGCAGCCTTGTAGATTGTTCAAAAAAAAATCTATCAGCCTGAAAAAAATTTCACATGTCCTTCCCACGTTTATCAGTGTCAGTCTGGTAGCTTTCTCCGGCTTTTCCCACACGCGTCAATGCCATAATGACACTGTAATGAACTGGAGGATGCTCGAGATACTTAGCATCAATCCAGATTCTGTGACTTATATTGATTTTTAATGATTTCTATTAGACTCATTTCAAATTTTTTAATCCTAAGTAAGTACTAATAGGATATATTTATTTGTTTCATTAATTTTTGCAGAATTAATCAAATTATTGTCCTCAAGAAAAAGCTGTGTAACAGATCATTTAAAGGCATGAAGTATTGAAGTATTTAGATTAGAGAATTTATATTCAGCTATAAAATTTCAGAATATTTGACACAAACAAAAAAATTATCTTTTGGCACTAATGTCCAATTTTCTCTTTAAATAACCATCCAGTAATGTAGGTTCTTCTTTAATTGAAGAGTGAGTAAAAAAAAAGATTATGTTAAATCAGTTAAAATCACAGTTTAATAAGAAATTTAATTTTACACTAGTTTTAATGCTTGGTTACTTTAAGGAAGTTTTAAATTTTTGTATGTTCGTGTGATTTACGTGGAATATAAAATAATAAAATTCTATTAGGTGGTATAAAAAGTCTTTCTGTATATTTGTTGGTTTTATTGGTTAATGAATAAAGAAATAACTTTGGCCTGATAGGGCAGAATGGAGCTAGGCCGGGAAAACTAAATTGAATACTAGAAGAAAGTAGGCAGAGTCAGAGAGAAGCCACGTAGCCTCTGCCAGAGAAAGACGCCGATAAGCCACAGCCACATGGTGATACAGAGATTAAAAAAAAGGGGGGTTAATTTAAGATGTAAGAGTTAGCTAGAAATACACATAAGCTGTTGGCCATAAAGTATTGCAAATAATATAGTCCATGTTGTTATTTCGTTTCTAAGTGGCAAGGAATAAACGAGCAGCCAATAACTACAATTAGGAATTTATTTCCTTTGGAATTAATTAATTAACATAATTAGAAACATCTTAAGACAATTATGCAGGAGAGGGCCATAGACTTGCCTAAGCATTTCAAAGACAGTTGATTCTCTGAAATTACTTATTGTGCTTTGATATTTCTGTCAGTGATGATAGCTGAGTTTCTGTGATATTTTTCCTAAATCTTAATAATTTATGTTTTCCAATCTTCTTTTTCCTGTTTGGGAGCCAATTCCATATTGCATTGAGATGAAGACTATTTTTATTGGCACTCAATTTCCTGTGGCCACAGAACAATCATAGTTTTGACCTTCCTTGCTAGCCTTTTAGCAATCACAGAAAATCGCTGAAGGCTCTAGGTGTAAAAGTTATTTCCATACGAGCTTGAGGATCTAAGTTCTATTCTTGGAACCCATGTTAAAATAATAATAATAAATAAGTAACCTGCCTGCAGTAGTGTCCACCTGTAATCAAACCTCTCCAGTAGTGAAATGGGAGGTGGATACAAGAGAATTTAAAAAGGAAAATAGAATAATTCATAGGTTATGTTTCTTGGAGCATGCAGCAATGATAAAAAAAGAGATTTGATTTTGTATCAGCAAGGTTATGAAGTTAATTGTCATCTAAACTTCACATGCACAGTGTGACACAGAAACACACCAAGAAACATGTATTAAAATATTAAAACCTCAGTCTATTAGTTCTCCAGTCATAACACTACTATGATGATTATATTACACAAACTCACATAAAATTTGAGTGAAGAGAAAGTTAAATATTGATGAATCTACATGTATCTGACTTAAATTTATGAAATAGCATGAAGTGGGAATCAAGACAGAAGAAGTAAATCACAGCCAGCTTTTGTCACATAGAGAACTGCAGGCTGGCCTGGGGTATAAAGTAAGGCCTTGTGTTAAGAAAAACATTTCACAAATTAAGAGAAGAAAATATGTCTTTGTAAAATGAATGTGCTATATAAATGAAATCTGTAATCACACCTGTTAGCACTTGGGGTCTGGACAGTGCTGCTGTAGAAGACAGTGATAGAAAGCGAGGCATGGGATAATGGAAAAGTCAGTGGTCAATGCTGAGGAGTTGAGTGATCACAGGCTTGAAACACAAGCCACTTACTAGAGTGATAACTTCCTACAGAGTGAAATAACAAACAGAGAAAATGTGGTGGAAGCACACAGCATCTTACCACACCTCAACAAAGGTAGATCACAGTTTTCTATACCTGGACTGAAGGAGCTTTCTCACCACTGTGCAGTATTAAAGCTACTGAGCCTTCTTGGCCATTACCTAGTATGGTATCTAGATGCTATCCGCTATGCCTTATATTTATCTCTTTGACCTGGAAGGTTTTTTTTTTCATCAACATGTTCACACACATACTTTATGTCACAGTGCAATAATACACATTTGACATTTTATTAGAGTGCAAATTGGATATTTGATTCTTCTCCATAAGACATGGCTTCGGAATTTTGTGCTGTTCCACCTTTTAACAAACTTTAGACATTCTATGATGGTATGATATGTACTAGAAACAATGAGATAGAAAAGACAACATAAATACTTTGATATGTTTGGTTGATGGCCTATGTGGGTGAGAGTAGTTTATACTTGGAAAAGTCAGCATGAGCACATGAGGCACAAACTCACTCTACAGACCCTGGTGCTCAGACCAGGGATTCTAAAAACCAAATGCTGCTTAACGAAACATAGACATTTGGGTGATAAAATATTTTATTCCATGCTTGACTTTGTACTTTGTCATATGGAAAAGACGAGCCCATTTATTGAGTAACTTTCAAAGCAAAGTGGCCTTAGTTAAGACTCTTCCCTTGGTGAGTAGTTGGTTAGGAGAGTGTTATAGTATAAGAGATACCTAGCCAGTGGTTTCAAAGAGAAGTATGCTACTTTACTTTTGAGTTATGTGGGGTCACCATCTCTACACAAATTCTTACCACCTAAAATGAAAGTTAAAGTAATTGTAATGCAAGCTTCATAACATCCGCTCAGCATTATTGATAGGTACCCAGCATGAACACTTCAGAAGATACACTTGCTGTGGGATAACTCTTTTTTTTTATCCTGGAAATAGATATTGCTCTTATTGGTTGATAATAAAGCCTGTTTTGGTCTATAGGAAGGCAGAATATAGGCAGGAAAACCACACTGAATATAGGGAGAAAGAAGGGCAGAGTCGAGACACAAGCCAGCTACCTAAGAAATAAGATGCCAGTCAATTGCCAAAGCAGCAAGATGCACTAGACTATAGGTAAAGCTATGAGTTACATCACTATATATCCCATAGAGTTGCCTACACGTCAACCTTGTGGAGGCTTTTTTTCAATTAAGATAACTTTTCCAAGATATATCTATATTCATGTCAAGTTGACAGAAACTAACCAGGAAACCTTTTATCACAATACTTATGTACTGCAGGGAGGATGTACTGAACTGATGTTCAGACATTGGTACTTCAACATAATGTCACACCACTAATTGCTAAGAACTATGGAAAGTATCATGGGATATAAACCAATACTAAAAGAAATAAGTTAGGTCAAAATCCGAAATACTAGTATAAACTCAAACACATCTGTTATTTGATAAAAAAGTTTAAAAAATAGCATGTTTGTAGAGATGAATGAGAGAGATCCTTATCTGAGCTATCAGAGATAATGTGGGAGTTTCAGACTTTCCTAAAAAGTGAACGCTTGGTAATAGTTTCATAAGCCAAACTGTGTGTTGCTTTCCTTTTTGAGACTCTATTTCTCTCTGTTGTTAAGCTCTCATAAAGCTTTTTATTATTGGTTCCTTCTGTGCATTCTTTTTTTTTCATTTAAAAATGTATCAGTATGGTGGGCATCAGCCCAATTTAACAGATTTTTGCATATTGATCAGAATGCAGACATGTGGATGGGATTTTGTCATACCCTTAAGTACATTCATTCACTTAACAGGCAGTTGACAACTTAAGAATCTGAAATTCTCGTTAATATTCAAGGTCTTCGTTTTCTTTTGTTCTGGGTATTAATTACAATGGCCTGAGTACTGTGAAGGGCAGATGACACTGCAGATGTGTGTGTACACAGAGCCTGTGTGCAGGGTTAGTGGTAACTGCTTATGGAACTGGGTTAGTCCTCTGCCTTCAAAATTCTAAAAGGACGGAAGAACAAATGGGAACTGTAGGCCCATGTTTAGGAAAGAGTTTGGTTGTCATGTGTGAGCAATTCACAACGGTGGAGCAGAAACAATATCCTTGTAATTATTATATACTGCTGTTCCCTCAGTTTCAATTACAATCCGTAGCTTAAGTGACAACATGGAGAATATCTAACTTGTTACAAACTTATATTTTTTTAAAATCCATTATTTATTATTTTATCTGCAGTTGAAACTCTACCCCTCATATTACTTTTAGGCAGAAAGAATTTCATAGCTTTTTTTAAACTATAATTTATGTATCACAGATATGACTAACTCTCTAGAAGTGATAGCTTTAGAGATATAGGAGTTTTATTTTCGACAATTACAACTATGGGACTTGTTTTGTGATTACCCAAATATTCAATTCTTAATTTGTTTGTTTACTTATCTATTTATTTATTTTAAACTATTCACTGATAGTCAGAGGTTACCTCATGTATGCCAGGGTAACCTTTAACTAACTAGCCGACTATCACTCTATCTTTTCACCTCTTCCTCCAAGGACTGGTTTCACAGGTGTGGCCCACATCACCTGATCTCACTCAAGATTTAATAATGAAGCTTTCAGCTTCCCACAAGCCCACCAGGTATATCTTAGGTTTTATGTTGATGCCCAGGTGTGTGTGTGTGTGTGTGTGTGTGTGTGTGTGTGTGTATGTGGTGTGTGTGTGTGTGTGTATGATTGGTTGAAATGATTACATGTTGCTTCACAACTCATTTATTGTTTTAAGTAAATATGTTAATTTAATAGAAAAACTAATACATTGTATTCCAGTTATATTTAAGTATAATTATTCATTACCTAAAATTAAGAGACCAATAATTTTATATGACACAACGTAAAAGGTTATGCTACCTTTAATATATTTTTTAAACATGAATTTTATGTACTATTCATTTTTTGTGAAGGTAATTTATATCTAAAATTATAAAATTAGAGAAATATGAGGAAAGTAGTACATGTATCTAATACTATCCAAGATTTTATGTAGTCTCATGGTTAGGATTTTGGTCTTTTTCTGTTTCATCCAGTGATTTGGGATTCTCCTCTGTATGCTATAAATACCATTGGTGAGTAAAGAAGCTGTTTTGAGCCTATAGCAGAGCAGGACAAAACTGAGGTAGGCAGAGAAAACTAAAAGGAATGCTGGGGGAAGGAAGGCAGAGTCAGGGAGGAGTCATGGAACCACCGCAGAGACAAACATGTAACCTTCTTGGTAGGCCACAAGCCTCACAGCAAAATGTAAAATAATGAAGATGGGTTAATTCTAGATGCAAGAGTTAGCTAGCAATACGCTTAAGTAATTGGCCAAGCAGAGAGTTAATTAATACAATTTCTGTGTGGTTATTTCAGGAGTCTGGGCAGCCGGGAAACAAACAGCCTCCTACGACAATCCAGAATGAAGCATCAAGGCAGAATTTAATTATGTTCCTATGTGTCTTTAGTGTTTGTAATTTTTATCTCTTTAAACAGGCCCTTTGTTATTTTGATTTCAGTAATTTGTCAAAGAGTTTATCATTATTTATATATCAAGTTCTCAAATTAATTTGTACTTCCCACATCTTATTTCTGTATATCTCTTTTAGAAATAAAAATGTTAGAAATAAGCATAACATTTATCCCAAATCTTGTGTTTTTGTTTCTTTTCTGATGTTCTACTAATGAGAACAAGGTTACCATTTCCAGATATATATTAAACAAATATCACATCCACAATAATTTGTAATAATTACACAGACACACGAAGTTTTCAGAGTGTGTATGACACTAAACAGCCTTGATAAAATCACGCTAGCTCACACTTTAAGCTTGACTTGGTTTAATCACAAAATATTTCCCATTTAGTCAATAAGATTATTTTTCTTTTGTGAGTACTGATTTGAAGGCTGTATATGCTCATGAGTGTTATTCATGCTTATGTTTTCTTGCTTGTATTTCTATATTTTTATTTTACTGTGTTTAAAAATAATCTTGTTAGCATAAAGTGGGTTTAACTTCCTAGTTTATGCCTGCTTAATTACAACTTACCAGCCAATGAATGTTTCTTCTCCAATTGTGACACCCTTATAATCTACAATTTTTCACAAGAAGGATTCAAGGTCCATCGCTAGTCCTTATCTTCCTTCCTTCTTTCCATTTCTTTCCTTACCTTCATGGTCCATTACTCAAACTCCCACTTCTCTCATCCCATTTCTCCCTCTGTTTCCCTGCCTTCTTCATCTCATTTGACATTCTTTTTTGTTACTTTAAATAAAATTTAATATTTGCAAATTTAATATAAGTAGATGCATGACGATCAGTATCAAAACTATAAGTTGTACATAATATCTGCATTTAAAGTGAACTAATATTGAAATAAACACATTGTTTTGGAAAAAAACCTTAATTTTAAAAGCATTTTAATTGATGCTATAACACTCAGTTTCATATTATGATGTTTTATCTTCATTTCATAAATAATGTCTATATCTTTCACTCATGTATGCAATTTTGCTGTTGTAGAATTTTATTTTAAAGATAGCTTATTCTCAACGTTTTAAAAATTTTTTTGTTGAAATGACCAAACCTCAAGCATTATTTAAAACCATAGTTTTAAAATAATTAATCTCTAATTTCTTTTCCTGCTTCTAGATAGTTTACTTTATTTTATATTATTATGGTTTAGTTTTAAAACCTTTAATTTAAAAAGCAAAATTGAGTTACTGCATTTTACATTAATCATGAAGTGTTTGAGGATCACAAAGGATTGGCTCTCACTGTTTTTGCTAGATAAATTCTCCATTAGATTGGTTATTTAATGCATTTTACCACAAAGTATATTACCATTACTTTCGCCAGGAAGTACATTTAACAATAATAACACTAGAACGTGTTTTACTAAAATCTCTAGTATTTAACTAAGTACATTGAAAAGTCTTGCATTAAGTACAATATTAGGCTTGATCTTTATCATATGCCAAGCAATACTAGCTAACTAATTATGTAAATTATCTCATGAAAACTGGTGAACTATTCGACTTTCTAACTTTTATATAAAAATAGGTTAATTACTTCCTTGTAGTGGTATCATCTTACTTGAGTACAGATTACGACAACCTGTTTTGTGCTAATTTTAAGTTGCTTCTCCAGAGAAGTGATTTGCATAGGTTTGGGACATAAATGAATGGTTGAAAAAGTGCTTTCCTGTAAAAATGTATGAAATTCCACTGAAAATGTTATAGTCCCAACATCTCATGAGGTGCTTTAAGCTATGGTTTAAGTCAAACCAGATCTTATTCTGTGCATTGGTGTGAATGTATAGAATCCAAGCGTTTTCAGGCTGGAAAGCTTCTATCAGACATGGGTGAAACTCCTTAAGGGTAGACAGTTATATATTATCATTATCCAGTCTTTAGGCCAGCTGGGAGCTGAGTTGAAATGTATAGATAAGAGTATCTGGTTTGAGAACCAGCATGTGAACAGCCCTGACAAAACATATCTGTTTTCCTTCTCTGGAAAGGATTCTGGATTCTGGATCAGTCTTGAAGAATATTATTTTAGGGTGTGTTACATTTGCTTAAGCTGTGGAAAATTTGTTTTAATGATTCAAGGATATGTATTGCATTCTTTTATGCTGCATTTGTTTAACTCTGTGAAGCTGTGTTACTTTGCCTGTCTGAAACACCTGATTGGCCTAAGAAAGAACTGAACAGCCAATAGCAAGAAAAGAGAAAGAATAGGTAGGGCTGTAGGCAAAGAAATAAATAGGAGAAAAAGAGAAAAAAGGAAGAGAGATCAGGGAGTGAAAAAAGAATGGCCTAGCCATCCAACCACGCAGCCAGCCACAGAGTAAGAGTGAAAGTAAAATATAGAGACATAAGAGAAGGCAAAGTCCAGAGGCAAAAGATAGATGGGATAATTTAAGGAAAGCTAGCAAGAAATTAGCCAAGATAAGACCTGACATTTATAAGAAAAAATAAAACTTCATGTGTGATTTATCTAAGAGCTGGGTGGCAGAACCCAAAAGAGTAGAAAGTAGAAAACAAAAACGTTTTGGCATTCCAAAGTGGGGTTAGTGAAAGAAAATCCAGAAACAGTATGGTAACATCTGTTAGTCTCTCTGAGTAAGAACTGCTTGTTCTTCACATTAAGTTCACTCTGTGTGGTCACAATTTCCTCAAGGTTCTGGCTAATGGTTGTTTCTGGGAAACTTGCTGAAGGTCAGTAGCAAACCAAGCACCAGCTCCCACTGGTGAGGTGTATCCTGAAGCCATAATTAAGATGACTTTCCCGCCATTCTCATCGGCTCTGAGTCTCTGAGCACTCATTAACCTGGATTCTCAACCCAGAAGATTCAGGTACCCTTATTAGGAGATTGTTCATCCACTTGCAGTACAGTGAGGAAGAGACTGAGAATACTGAGAGAGTCATTGGTGCGGTGCGAGGACACGTCTTCACTGTTTGGACACGCTCAGAATCCTTGAGATGAGGATGAGTTAATTATGTCACAATAGTCTTCCTGGCTCTGTCATCTCTCAGTTTCCGTGCAGATAAGAGCGATCTAACAGAAACCAAAACTTAGTGTGAAGTAGATGGAATAATGCATGGGACCACGGAACATGAAAATAGAGCTTAAAGACTGCTCATTACTTCATGTTAATGGTGATAAAACAGTGTCCCCAAAGGTAACTTAATGGGGAGTTTATTTTGTACATTTCCAGACTCCTAGATGTCCACAGTGAGCAAGAAAACACAGTGGTAGGAAGCTAAGAGAACACACACCAGAGACCCAAGGCAATCAGAGAGAACTCTTAAGTAGAAAGAGGCTATAAAAACCCAAGTCATAGCCACAGTGACGTACTTCCTCCTGCAAAGGTTCTAATCCAAAAGATTCCATTAATCTCCCAGGTAGTACCATGAATTTGGGAAAAAAAAGTGTTCAAATGCATGATCATATGAGCGATAACTTTTATTCAAAGTACAGTAAAAATGCTTTGATGGACATTTTTCCTGAACAAACCCCGAATGCAGTGAAATAAGGGAGACTACTTATTTAGACCTTGAATTTACATCTTTTATCAAATTTATCCATATATTACATTTTCATTTTTACTATGTCTGGATTTTTATTTTATAAGATACTTAAATTTTCAGTAGCAATGGTTTCATTTTTTATTTCAAACTAACTTTTATAGTTTTCTCAACTTTTTAGTGAGATTTTTTTAAAAGCGCACAATTGCCTAATTTATCTTTTTATTCTTTATATTAGAGTAGTGCTAGACTCTTTAGTTTCTACTTGAGCAATTTGGGATGAGACAAAATATGGCAGAAGGAAAAAATACTTCAGTGACTATCACAAAGGTGATAGGGTCATTATATTTTTAAGGTTTATTGAGTTTCATTATATGTGAGTATGTTTGCTTGCATGTATGTATATACATCATGTATGTGCTGGGTGCTTGTAGAAATGAAAAAAGGGAATTTGATCTCCTTGAATCAGAATCACAAGTAGTTTTGAACTGCCATGTGGCTACCGATAATGAATCCTACCTCCTTTGGAAGAACAGCCAGTATGGTTAGCAGCTGTGCCACCTCCTTAGCTCCCCACCCCAATGTGTTCAGTGTCCATAAGGCATAGAATTCCTATACATATGGTGTCTATATCCTAAATTATTTTATTGAAATTCTATCACACCTTTTTTTTACTTCTTACATCAGAGAAAGAAAAGTATATAAGAGCTAGTCATGCCATGTATTTCTTTAAGTCCATATGCAGTACATAATTTTAATATATCTCTTAGTGTCATTCTCCATACTTCATATTCACATTTTGAATGTTTTATTATTTTTACTGTCTCATTTAATGCTTTCTATCTTGTACTCACGTTTTATAATATAGATACAGTCAACCTCATTCACTTGTCTGCCATATGTCTCTAAATCTAAATCTTGATATAAGAAGCACCATTGTTTTTGCTATGTCTATAGCATATTACCTACAGTTGCCCTGAAAACAAGCTTTTAAAAATTAAAATCTACTTAAAAACATATGAAGATCCAATCCATAAATGTGCAACTCAAGACACAGTTTTTAGTTAAACATCAACCATAATAATAAATGAAACTTTTTTTTACATACAAGCAACTAAGGCATGTCATAAAATTCCTTCCTTCTTATTGGCATTAGTTTAACTCCTACATGTTTTCATGGTAATGCAGGTTTTATACTGACTTTTTAAATATTAAGTGATTTTTTCATTTTTGTCATTTTTTTTTCTTTCACAGTGTGTAATTTATTTGTCTCTATTTTCTGATGTCAAGAGGACACATACTATTCTTATTAGATTTTTTAAAAGTCATCTTTATATTTCTCAAAATATTGCCGAAGTTTCTGGTTCCAGGTGGAGTCAAGTTTAGGTTATAGAGAATAAGTTTTGAATCTTTTCTAAATAAGGTAAGGATGTGAGCCTGCATTCCCATCTCTCATCCTCCCACTTTCTGACGTTAAGAATATAAAAACCGTTCCCTCGGGAGCCATCATATGAGGACACTCTGCAATACTGTGTACCATATCCTCAAGGAAGCATTGCTACAGTGGAAACTGATCTGATCATAAGGAGGCTGTTTCTTCTATTATCCTTGAAAATCAGTCAAGCTCAAAGGGAAATTCAAAACACCATAACTCACACAGATATGAAGGCTCTTGGTAGCCATTATATCCACAGCTGTGAATATTTGGGTGCAAGTCTCCTAGATCTCATCATAATGGTCACCTAGAAGATTCTTTGAAAACTACCCCCTTTTTTTGTTAGGACAGTAAGATGAATAATTGCATAGATATAGGAAGACAAAAATGTTAATGTCGTGTTCATGAAATAGCATAATAGCATTACAGAGGCCAAGTAAGAGCATGAGAAGAAAAAAAAAAAGATTGAAGGTGAACACCCCGGGCTAGTTAAGAGAGTAGAAGGATTTCCTGTTAAAGAGTTCTTTTACTGCTGATGGTGATGACTGTGAGCCTCAACGCATGGCGAATTCTCAGTATGTGGCTTTTCCTGAGCTATACAGTTTTGAAGAAAATCATTCTTCAGTTCAGAGTTGCAAAGTGAAGAGAAATAGGATATTGTGCATAACACTGAAAATTTCATGGAAACATTTTTACATGCAAAGCTAGCTCCCCTGTAGATTGTGTACTAAGGAAATAAATTCAATTTATTTTGATTGATCTCTACATTTTCCTACATATTTTTTTGCTACTTATACATTGAGTTTTTTTCTGTAATGGAGTGTCAGACAATAATTGCTTAAAAAAATTTGATGTGTAGTAGAGAGATAGTAGAGATGATAAAGGAATGTCCGCAGACCTCATGTTAAATTTTATTTATTACTAACCTTTAAAGTTTCAGTGGTTTATTTGTTTTAATGAAACAAAAATTATTTTTACTATAAAATAATGATGACATAGTATTCTTATTGTCTCAGCTTTTTAAAATTATATAAAACTATTCAGGATACAATTAATTTAATATTCCACACATATCTTCTCATGTGCCAGTTTTTTAGGCTTTCTTTCCTAAAAACAAAATAAATAAAAAGACATATTTTATTTTAATTCATGTGTCTGCATCTGTGATTATATGTTCATATATTCACTTGTATGTGGGAGCAGCAGAGGCCAAATGAGCACACTGAACTGAGGGCATTTAATTCCCAACATAATGTGGATGCTCAAAAAATAAAAAACTTGGGGGTTTTCTGCCTATCTCTTTGTTTTATTTGTTTTGTTGTTTGTTTGTTTAAAGTTCAGCAAGAACTCTTACTGCTGAACTATGTCTCCAAACCTGACTTTCTACTTTCTGTGCTTTGGGGAATTCTTGAACCCTTTGAGGAAGGCTTGGCCTCTTTTGGTCTCTTTATAGAATGCAGCCGCATTGGGATCTGTCTGATATTTTCTAACTGACTAGAATGTGGTTATTTATTTGAAGGAAGGCAAACACAGACACATGTATCAAAGACATTTATTTCTTCAGCTATTTGCCTCAGGCATTGATCATTTGCCTGGGGTGCTGGCCAGGAATGTCCATTTAAAACCTCTTGGACATTCTAGCCTTCACTCTCTAAAAGGAAGCTGTTATGCACAGCCCTCATTTAAGAAATATACCCCTATTAAAGGGTGGAGCACATCTGTGAGATATTTAGAAGTTGTCTACATGGAATAAATATTTGCTTTTCTTCATTTATTCAGATATTTATCATTATTTGTGGGAGAATGTTTTTGCCTGTGTTTGTATTTTAATATTTCCAATCTTTCTTCATTTGCTTTTAGGAATGTATTTTTGCAGCATTTGTCCCTGTGTGCTTTTCATTAAGGTTCTGGGATTGATTGTTTAATTCCCACCAAGATAGTGACTTTTGTTGCTGTTGTTTTTATACTTCTTTAGGTAAAGATATTGTAGAATTTTCAAGTTTTATACTTCATGTATTTTTTCAATTTTTTCATGAACCTTAAAATTTTCAGTGATCCCTGCTAGTTTTTGTCTGACAACAATATTAGAAAATAATAATTTTAAGCTGAGTGTCCACATAGCTATGGGAGTAAAATTGCTCCTAGATCCTATCTTAACCCATAAAGCAAAGTGTGTGTGTGTGTGTGTGTGTGTCTATGTGCATGTGTGTGTATGTGTGTTGTAAAGAGCTGTTTTTGGTTCCCGACCACCCGACTAGCTTAAACCTGAAATAACCACACAGACACTATATAATTTGCAATACTGTTTGGCTAACAGCTTAAGCATATTTCTGACTCATTCATACCCTAAACTAACCCATCTCTATTAATCTGTGTATCGCCATGTGGCAGTAGGTTACCAGGTAATGTTCCTAGCCTCTGTCTCAGGTGGGGGATACATGGCTTCTCCCTGAGTCTGCCCTTCTTTTTCCCAGCATTCAACCTAGCTTTCACTGCCTACCAAATTCTGCCATGCTATAGGTTCAAAGCCGTTTCTTTATTCATTAACTAATAAAAGCAACACATAGACAGAAGGACCTCACACACTACGTGTGTGCATGTTTGTGTGTGTATGTGTGTATGTGTGTGTATGTGCTTTTGTAAGTGTGTGTAGGTGTGTGTGTCTCTGTGTGTATCTATGTGTACACGTTTTTGTTTTTTTTTCTTTGTTTTGTTTTAATGTTAACTAATTTGTGATATTATTATGAAAATTATTGGCTGGTTATTCCTAAAAGCAAAATGCCATTTTATGGGGCTTTATTAGTAACAGTGTATTTAGAAAGAGATGTGGATGAAGATTGAATTAGACATTTTTTTCTTTTTCAAACCAAAGCACACAGATTTTTATCCCAGTGCAGGGTGACTAGATGAAGAGGCTATCTATCCATTGTACAATGACCTCAGCATTATTATGTATGGCTTGTTTTCTCAATAAAAAGGCTCCTGATTGAAAGATAAATTATAAGGTCACATGACCCAAATCACACAGTTTATGATGTGTGATTTTAGATGCTTTCTTGCTCAAGCCCTTTTTAGTCTATAATTTATTTTAGGGAGACCGACATGGGTTTTTTTGCAACACTACTTATATTAAAATCTTATAATGGATATCATTTTTTATCCCTATGCTAGAAGAGCTATGCAAATAGATGTTATTTCCATGGTTGCTGAAGATCATGTGATTGAAGAAAATCTGTATTCATAGAAAAGCAAATAACTGTCCAGCCCAAAAGCCTACCCTGAAAGCATGTAATTGTAAAACAAGAAAATAACAAAGCAAGTATTATTAATGGACTATCTTGGAATTACATGGGAGAAATTATCAACCTTGGGTTCCTGTAGTGTTAGGAAAGGACTTGTGAATTAAATGAGGTTCACACTGGATACTGAGGACAGGAGTTTACAGGCTGTGCTGAGTTTGCAAACACCCAGACATGCCAGAGAAGACTGTTCTCTCCCTGCTGATGCTGAGTTGCCTGATGCAGGGACACATAGAAAAATCACCACAGTTTTCTGATAGAGATTGCAATAGACGTGTGGAGTCTGAAAGTAAGTAAATGACTTAGAATAGAAATTTTTTAAAAAGAAAAAATAACCATCATCAAAAACAGCAAGTCTTTTACCTGCCTTCAAATTTTGCTTACCTTTCTGACTTGCAGTTGTTAACTGGTGCCTGTTGAGGATTTCCAATGGTGAAATTACAGATGTATCCGGGGACTATTTTATAGTATCAAGTTAAATATATTTTTCTCTGCCACTTGTATTAGTAAGTAGTTTTGATCACACTACTGTTTTAATTTACCATGTTATGTGTCTCAATTAGTTGACTTCTGAAAGATTAAAATCCAGTGTAGGATGTAATACACTCACAGAGACAGATACTTGGGAAGGCACACTAGTTCCCTTGTCACATGAGTAGCACAGGGAACACAATTATTAGAGTTTTGGAATGGAAAAACTACTGAGAAGGCACAAATAACATGGAAACTTTTAAGCAGAACGGGAAGGGACCTTAGGAAAAAAAAAAAACAATATTTTCTTCACATCAGGTCAAGTTAAGAACCATTGCTTGTCAATGAGACAGTGGATCTAGTGATTGAATTAGCTCATTGTGACATACTGTCCATGTATTATACTCAGGGAATCCGTAAAGTCTGTTCTCAATTATAAAAAATACCAATTACCAGAAATATAACTTTTGGTGTGAGTGTGTGTGTGTTGCATATGATGTTGAGGAGAGGGACATGAATGCAAAAGTGTATATGTGAATGTAGGCATTCACCTCTGTGGAGTTAATTATCTCTCTTCCTCTTTTTACAGGCAATGAGTATCTATGCCAACCATCTGTACCTTCTGAGATGTATCATGGGGCATAAAGGGGATTATTTTGAAGAACAAAATTAATTACATATAAAATTTACAGTGTGGTTACATAATGACTTTATCATTTCTTTTTTTAAAAAAATATCATTTTGATAGTTTAAAACATGTAAAACAATGGATTCATAAATTTCACACAGACATAGAAAATTTAAATTCATTTTTGTGACTGCTTTTAAACTGAGCTTCTTTTTATATGACATGATCACAAGACCTCATGTTACAATAAATGACTAGTGAACAACATAGTGCACATCTTACTGGCCAAAGTAACCAAGTTTTGCAACCCCCTTTATGAACTAGCACACCATGGGGAACTCCAGAAGAGTACTAATCAGCTAGAGTCTTCTCTGCAATGTCGTTTTATTATAGTTAGAAACAATATGCAAGATTTAAAAATAAGAAAAAAGGAGGTTCTCAAATACTAGTGCAGTTACTGATGGTGACTTCATATGGGAGCTTCTATCTTGCCTTTCATTCTGATTTCATTTGCAATAGCATTTATACCTAAGGAAAAGGACCAAAGATATTATCAGGCACCTGAGGCGACCTACTTTACCATTTAAAACCAAGTCCATCTATCCCAATTATTTTAAAAACATAACTTTTAAAATTTTTAATAGAAACATGGTTTTTGCCTGCTTACCATGTACTTAAAAAATGAAATATTATTAGCAGAAAATAACATTGGAATTGCCAGCCATGTTTTTCATAAGCCCTTTATTGCCTTCATTTGTTTTTGTGTATTTCTGGAATGCTAAGTACAGAAGTTCACAGGAATTTTCACTTATTATCTTTGGATACTAAATTAGATTTATATTTGAATATAATCACATGTAACATGGATTCATGTACTGCTAAATAAATGTTTTGTAAGAATTCGGGAGGTTCTATTTTTACACAAAAATAACTATATAAGAGGAAAGGTCTAGATATCCTGTCCTAACTCTGGGACAATTACCCAACCTTTAGAGCCTGCATTGTGCTTTCAAGCAGGGTGTTGAGTCTGAAAAAGAGAGTCAGTGTTTTCATTCATGTCGGTGTTGACACATGTATTCGGGATTCTATTTTTAACTGTGTAAGCCATTTTGCAGTTCAAAAATAACATGGCTCTGAGCAATTTTTCTTGTTTGCTTTCAGTGTTCCTAAGACTGAGGGCCATGATCTCTGGCCGTGAGGTCACTGAGAATGGCTAAATTGTTCAAAGAGACTGTTGATAGAGAAATAAGCAGAGATAATTATCACTACCCAATCCTACCAAAGAACCATATGTCCAAACACATTGTCCTTCCATCTTTAGCTCCACTCTCTTTCCCAGAATACCCCAGAATGAATTCTGATAATGAACAACATCCTGATACTATGTGGGAAAACACTAATAGAAACTCATTTTTCTATGGAAAACAAATTCATTTTATGGGAAAAGTTTCTTAATTTCCTACTTAAATATTACACTGTTATAGTCTGCATTTGGGAGTCGTGAAAGTAGAGTCTGTGGATCAACATTTCAAATTGTTCAGGAATATTGAAATTCCTGAACGTCACAGTGAGGTTACATTATGGCTTGCAAAGTGATAAGGTCTTTGCTTACTGACTGTGCTCTTAATACCCTCTGTTATTTAGTTGAAATGGACATACCACAGTGCAGATGTAGTTATCGAAATCAGTCTCCTATCACTTACAGTTTTTCAATACTATGAAAGTAAATCTTCTTAAAACAAATTATTATTTTCAAAAACTAGCGTAGTCCTCTCCCATTTACAAAATGTACTAAGAATACTGAGGAGAGGGCCTCAAAATACAAATCAAACTAAATTACCATGACAGAGACTGTCGTTTGTAGTAGACTCAAGAAGATGACAAGGTACAGATATTTCTAACAATAAAAATAGAGAGTAAGAATTATCTGTGGTATTATCAAAGGCAGACAGTGTTGCTCAAAATGAAGAAAACAAAAGCAAAGTAACTATTATATGACAGGAATTTATACACGTTTCTTTGATGCAATATTTAATGTTTGATTTACAGATTATTTGATAAATTAACTTTAATATAGTTGAAATTTTATATCATGAAAAAATTAATCAAACATTGGACTTACAAACAATAAAAGTTATGTCGAGATAATCAAGAGCATGGTCAAAAAATAATATTTCTCTCAACCCCCAGTTAATCATATCTGATGGTTCTAATATCTAAATTATTTTCTAAAGGAGTAAAAATACTAAGACCAACACTACAAAGCAATTTACAACTCCAAGAGGCTTATGAATTCTCTGATTATTATATTTTCTAAGTAATACATAAACTTTATGTCTGCTATGTTCAGTTTCAATTTTTAAAAACAGTGATTCTTGAAATTGTGAGATGTCTCAGTGGTAAGAGTCATGCCTCCAAGCATGAGAAGCTGAGTTGAATTCCTGGGACTAACACAATACAAGACAACTGAATTCTGCAAGGTTTTTTTTTTTTTTTCTGCCTCAAGCTCATCATTGTGTTTGTGTGCACACAAGATGAAAAAAATGTATAATAAAATACGACTCTTAAATTCATAACAGTTGAACTTTTTAGATGAATGTTATTAACTAATAATAATGAAATTTAAATGTTAAAAAAGACAAGCACAAAAATATGATTTGCATTGAAAATTGTTGCTTTGTATTTGGGAACAAGAAGAAAGGGATAAATAAATTGGATTCTTTGTCAACAGTCTACGAATGCAGTTAAATTACAGTATTAATGGCAAACACAGCAATTACATATGGACATTTAAAGACCACAGAGGCAGATGAAAGGCTTTGGGGCAGGAACACATGCTGATGAAAAGACAACTGACCACGTGCTTGGAAAGGACAATGGCATCCCTTTCCACAGAGAATAAAAAAGAGTTGAGTTTGGAAATTACCTTTTAAAATACTTAAGAGGTTTTGTGTCAAATTTCTATGGCTTTGATGAGGTCATGCGAAAATGTCTTCAGAGAATTATGGGGAAGGGCAGAGTTGAGGAGTCAATTACTATTTTCTTCCAGGCCCTCAGTAAAACAATTCTGGGCAGAATAGTGTGCTTCTGATTTATAGTTCCACATTCATTTTTTCTCACATACCATCTAAGGCCCCTTCTGCACCCCAGCACTTCTTTGTAACCAACTATTCTTAATTCTTGTAATTCCGTGTTCACTTCAAATAAACTTTGATATCCTTTCTCTTTCTACAAGCTTTCCTAAAGTTTTCTCTCCCAAGTATATATGTATATGAAAAATATCATCAAATTTCATCAAAATAAATTTGATTGTAATGCCCCATCGCTTAGGCTTGCTTAGGAAATTATATTAACTGATATTTTTAGTTAAACTTTGTATTCTGTTTAAGTTCTTTGTCATGAGTGCTACAATGTTGTTTATCTTTTGGAGTAGAAGGCCCATGTGATGCTGCTTGTTTTTTTTTTGAATTAATTAAGACAAAAATAAATAAAGCATAATTGAGGTGGTGGCATATTTGATTCCAGGTATATTACATTTTAATTTTTACTTATTATTTTCAGTTCTGATTATAATTTAATTGGGTGATGGATTTTTGTATTTATCTTATTTATCTATTATCTGTTTAACTGTTGTTTGCTTGTCTATAATTCCTTTATTTCACCTAATTTTACTTTGGAAACTTAAGAAGGAAATAGTTATTTAACTTAAACTTTGTTTTATCTTTTTTCAGATTTATTAGTGATTTATCGGACATAAACTTTAGGAAGTTTGATATTCTTAGGAAACTTTTCCACTTTTGCATAGAAAATGTTTCACTTCTTGGTTATTTTCTCTCTAAAATAGCAGCGATATAACTTTCTTCCAGTGTTTGCTCATTCCCAAGGTCACCTAGAAAATAGGAAGCAGCTGCCTGGTTTCTCTCTGTACTTCTTACAATTTGTACACACACACACACACACACACACATACACACACAGACACATACAGTGTTACATAATTTCCCCCTTCATTTTCTCCCTCCAGCCTCTCCTATTTAACTCCTGCTCTCTGAATTCGCAGAATCATTTTCATTTATTTATCTAGATGAAGATAGGTGGAAAGATAAATACCCTTTTAAATTGAATTGAATCTTTTATATAGATCTCCAAAATTTTTGAATAATGAAATCGTATTTCTTTTGTACACATCTTAATTCTGAGCAAATGTTACATCCTAAAATCTTGACATAGGTTTTACTACTCTTCCCTCTAAATCCCACAGTTGCATATAGATACACATGTAACTTAGATCAGTTTATTCTACAGTATATAACTGAATTGTTTCTGATCATCAAAATCAAACTAATACAGCAAACTTTGATTTATTATTTTCTACTTACTTGTTTGTACCTAATGCACAAATGTTTTTACTAGTCACTCTTAAATATTAATAATTGAATCCAACTCTCTATTCTTGCTCATATTTGGTCACCGTATTCAAGGAGGAATGCTTCCTGAAGTCCCATACCCTTCTTCACACACTGGCTGAATGCCGTCTTATATGGGAACAGCTCTTCCCCAAAACTGGCATATGCTCTACATGCTTCCTGAGTTTGCTGTCTTCTACAATCTCATAGTACTCCCTTACAGAGAAGCTCATTGATTGTTTATCTGTGAAAACTGAGAGTACAGATAAAGTATTGTGGTGTTTGTTTGTTAGTTTTTTCATATCTGGAAATATCATTATTCTGTGAACATTTAAAATTGAATGCTTGGCTAGAAATTGCTTTCCTTCATTAGTTTCAAACTTGGTATTATTATTATTATTATTATTATTATTATTATTATTATTATTTACTTTTTATTCATTTTGCATACCAACCACTGCCCCCTCTCTCTTCTCCCTCTCCCCTGCCACCTCTCCCCAGTCCACCTTCCATCCACTCCTCAAAAAAGTAAGGCCTCCCATTGGGAATCAACAAAGCCTGGCACATTTATATGACGAGGTACCAAGACCCTCCCCTTTGCATCAAGGCTGAGTAAGGCAACCCACCATTAGGGATGAACTCCAAAAAGCTAGCTCATGCACCACGGGATAGATTCTGGTTCCACTGCCAGGGGTCCCACAAATAGTCCAGACTTCACAGCTGTTGTCCCGTATGCAGAGGACCTAGTTTGGTCCCATGCAAGCTCCCCAGTTGTAGGTATAGAGTCAGTGAGCTTATATGACTTAACTGTGTCTGTGGGTTTCCCCATCATGCTCTTGAACCCCCTTGTTCATGTAATCCCCGCTCCCTCTCTTCGATTGGACGCCAGGTGCTTGGCCTGGGAAATGGCTGTGAATCTCTGCATCTGCTTCCGTCGGTTATTGATGAAGGGTCTATGATGACAGGGTAGTCAGCAATCTGATTACAGGGGAAGGCCAGTTCAGGCACCCTCTCCACTACTCCTAGGAGTCTTGGCTGGGCTCATCCTTGTTGGTTTCTGAGAATTCCCTTAGCACCAGCATTCTCCCTAATCCCATAATTGCCCCCTTTATCAAGGTATCTCTTTCATTTCTCTCCCACTCCATCCCTCCTCCAACTTGGCATACCTAGTTTTACTGTCTTATATCTTCTAGAATTGCCATTGATAACATGGAATGAGTTTGGTGTGTGAATCTTGTCTGTAAACTATCTTTTATCTATGGAAATGGACTCGGAAGAGGTACCTTTGCAGTAATGGTGAGCATTGTGCAGGGTAGATTGCTTGTGGGTGTGTGAGAAGCAGGTCTGTGGGTGTCACAGTCTTGGTAGCTTAAAATAATTTGTTTTCTCTACATGTCTTAAACACAGAAATCTGAAAGGTACCCCCATGTTGCTGAAATCAAGGATTCTACAGGACTGAGTTCTTTTGACATGTCCAGAATGAAATCCAGTTTTGTGCGTTCTCCATTGTTTGCCCAATGTTTGACTTTGATTTACAACAAAAACTCACACACTGAGACAATGGGGATGTTCTATCGGGAACTCACCAAAGCCAGCTGGCCTGGGTCTGAAAAAGACTGGGTTAAAACCGGTCTCGCTGAACATTGCGGACAATGAGAACTACTGAGACCTCAAGAACAATGGCAATGGGTTTTTGATCCTACTGCATGTATTGGCTTTGTGGGAGCCTAGGCAGTTTGGATGCTCACCTTACTAGACCTGGATGGAGGTGGGTGGTCCTTGGACTTCCCACAGGGCAGAGAACCCTGATTGCTCTTTGGGCTGAAGAGGGAGGGGGACTTGATTGGAGGAGGGGGAGGGAAATGGGAGGCGGTGGCGGGGAAGAGACAGAAATCTTTAATAAATAAATAAATAAATCTTGAAAAAAGAAACTCACTCCAGTTTCTGCACCTAAACACTCCCAGAATCTCTCATATCTCTCTCTTCTCCCATCCTTTCCTCTCCTCTCCTCTCTCCCTCTCTGTGTCTCTCTCTGTCTCCCTCTTTTTCTCTCTCTGTCTCTCTCTGTCTTTTTCTCATGATATTAATAGAATATTCTTGGTCCATGGTCCACTGCACTGTGATAGCCTAAAGCTCTTAATTACTTTATGCTACCTTATTTTCTTTTACTGTATACAATATTATAGTCATATTACATGCATTCATCTTCAGGTTCAAATGTTTACACAATCTTTGGGAGGTTGCAGTGACCAATCAGTGAGACTCTTCTTGAACTTTGTAATCATTTCACAAATAAGTCCAAGAAAAGCATGAATTTAGATTACAAGTTGCAAATTGATTCATATTCTGGTGGTCAGTTCTCTCTATATGCTACAGTTTGATACTGCTCTCCATAAAACCAGTGAGAATCCTCAGAATCCTAATACCATTAGACTGGTATCTTAATTTCCATGTATTGCTCTTAACAGTGCCGATTATTAGTCAAGAAAAAGTGGAGATTTTTAAGAAATGAAGTCCAACGTTATCGATTATGGGAGTCATGAATGCTAGCACTTTGCTGTTCATTGATTCCGAGGCCTTCTATGATCAGTATTTCACATGGCAACTTTCATTAGATTCTAACAGTAATCTCATTAACATTACTCCCATTTTGCAGATGATGGATTACTTGAATACCCCGAGTCCATCATAGTCTGATATCAGGAATAGAATTCAGACTGAAGGTTTTCGGGAAAGTCCATACATACCAGAGGGGAGCATGAGGGCTTAGTTCCCCTTATAGCTCCTTTTCACTGCCATAGCAGTATCCAAGTAGGAAGATGGCTATTTATGAATAATAATAATAATAATAATAAGAAGAAGAAGAAGAAGAAGAAGAAGAAATGGTTTCTATAAGATTTAAACAACTTTGAAACTATTTAGATTTTTTTTAAAAAATTAAATACAGTAGTCTAACATTTTTAAAAAAGACAGGAAACCATTTGTTATCACTGAGAATGACCCAATCCTGAAATACTGAGAATTTTTGGTTGGCTCTAATAATATTTTCCCAATTATTGACATGACATTTTTTAAACTCTAGAGTCTAAAATAGCTTCCGTGCTTAACAGGTCCTGAAAAAGATCTGCCAGAATATGTACTGGCTGTGGAGTGCAGTTTTGTTTTATTTCCCTGGGTGCAAGTAAGGAAAAGAGTAAGCAATCCCCTTTGTTCTATTGTTGTATTTCCCAACAGGAAAGACATTAGGGTTTAATTATTGCTCTTCAACTACTCAGAGCAAGTTAATTAATTTATGGGATTTAGCATGTTATAAAGTTGGGCACAGTAGAAGAACCTGTAGCCTCTTGGTCAAGCAAAGAACACAAATGTGGTCCTTGATTCCCTCCGTTTACTTTAGTTTTACAGTAAGTGATCTTAACTTAGGGGACAGGGGAGTCTTTGCTGGGCTATTCCAATGAATTCATCTGCTTTTGGTTTGTGGCCCTGTCACCCTTGGCATTTCCAATTTTCCTTGCTCTGCAGTTCTTTAGCCAGGGGCTGGATCCAATCACTGCACGTTGTGCCAAAGTGTTCCACTGCTTCTTTCAATGCTCCCAAGCAGAACTTTTCCTTCCCTTGACTCTTCCATGTTCTCAATTGTCTCATACTTCTGATTTCATTCGTTGATGTTCTTCATCCTATACTGCATGGAGATTTTATCTTTGGACATTAACTATCATGTGTGTGTTGACCTGTTCTGAAACACACAATAACAGACCCAATTTTATTGAAAGCACCACACACAGAGTTTAAGCTCAATGTGTTTGCAGTGCAGAGAAGCAGTCTGCTCTGCCCCACCACTCTAATTAATTAACTCTAATACACCGCACTTTGTAGGGTTAGCTTCTCAAATGTCCTGGAGGTTAGCATGTGAACGTAATCCCAGAATTCATGGGGACAAGATCATGCTAGTCAAAATGATACCAAGTCTGATGCCACAAAGGGCCATGTCTTTAAAAAAAGGGCAGAATAAACAAGGAAGTAGGAGAATGGTAAGATGGGGGAAGAAAGAAAGAACAGAATACAGAAAGATAAAAAAGGACAGGAGAAGTGAAATATAAGTGAACAAGCTACTAATCACACTCAGAAAAAAACAACACTATTTACTCTCGTGCAGCAGTCAAGAGATTACTGACTCCATAAGTCACTGATGCATAACCTTTAGTGAGCCCTCTAATTTTCTTGATAACCAGGATGTACTTTGATGTGTGAACCTTACCTATTTAGCTGAAAACAGTGATGCTAGCAGACTGGGTTATATACTCACCCAGATCTATGACCCTGATATCACATACTAGCCAGCAGTTTTGATGATACCTGTAAAATCTTACATTGCTCATTTGCAGGAAGCTGACATCCCTTTGACTGAACCTCGTTACTGCTGCCAAATTTATCTTCTGAAAACAGAAATCCCAATCTGATTCAACCACCTACAGTGGTGTAGAGTTTGTGAGATACAATTTTCTGAGATCTTTAGATGCATTTAAGGAAAGAAAAAGTTGCTTCCAAAGAATCACTTAGCTTGTGTACTATACCATCTTAATAATATGTTTCTTTTTTTTATTTTTTTTACTTAAGATACTTATACATTTATTATAGGTATTTGATACTTTACAGCCTTTTCAGATATTCTTACTATTATATTACCTTTCCCTTTCCTTTTTCTTTTTTTAATATATTTATTTCTTTATTAATTAATTAAAGATTTCTGTCTCTTCCCCACTGCCGCCTCCCCTTTCCTTCCCTCTCCCCCAATCAAGTCCCCCTCCCTCGTCAGCCCAAAGAGC
>NW_026067909.1:33266982-33279371 GCF_014885135.2 Alexandromys fortis | reverse complement strand
TAGGTGCAGTAGGATCAAAAACCCATTGCCATTGTTCTTGGGGTCTCAGTAGTCCTCATTGTCCGCTATGTTCAGCGAGACCGGTTTTAACCCAGTCTTTTTCAGACCCAGGCCAGCTGGCTTTGGTGAGTTCCCGATAGGACATCCCCATTTTCTCAGTGTGTGGGTGCCCCCCTCGCGGTCCTGAGTTCCTTGCTCGTGCTCTCTCTCCTGGTGCTCCTGATTTGGACCTTGAGATTTCAGTCCAGTGCTCCAATGTGGGTCTCTGTCTCTGTCTCCTTTCATCACCTGATGAAGGTTAATATTCAGGAGGATGCCTATATGTTTTTCTTTGGGTTCTCCTTCTTATTTAGCTTCTCTAAGAACCTGGATTATAGGCTCAATGTCCTTTATTTATGGCTAGAAACCAAATATGAGTGAGTACATCCCATGTATGTTTCTTGTCAACTATTTTTAACAGTTTAAAAAAGATAAACAAGGATGGTGAAAAGGGGATTGAAGATAATAAATAACTCTAAATGCCTTTTTTGTTTGTTTTTCCTTTCCATATTTGGTATTGTTAAAAAAAGGACTATAAAACAACAGATCTCTCATGTCAAGAACATTTTCAATTAAGTTATGATAATAATAAAACAAATAAATCATGATTACATCAAAATACTCTTAGTTTAGGGTGTTTAGTTGTTATGGTTTAAGCAAGAGTTGATTATTTATTTCTGTCTAACAAAGGAAATACTACAAATATCTATTAAGGA
Organism: Alexandromys fortis; assembly: GCF_014885135.2. Taxonomy (NCBI): domain Eukaryota; kingdom Metazoa; phylum Chordata; class Mammalia; order Rodentia; family Cricetidae; genus Alexandromys; species Alexandromys fortis. Next base: position 33,278,616 of record NW_026067909.1, on the reverse strand, counting down.
TGAACAATTAGCAAATGGCTTATAACACCTGAACAACTGAACAGAATCATCAGTCTGTGTAAATGTTTCATCTAGACTGGTTTCTCAAAATGATCCCCAGTTATGCTGAGTGGAAACTGTTCTGAATATATCTAGTCAATAAGATTAAGTGGTTCACACTTCAACTGAACAAAAAAAAATAAACAAACAAGTTGAACATCTGTGTTTCCAGATGATGGGAATTTAGAACTCCTCTGTTCTTTGGGTTATGCAGTATTTTGAATCTGAATTGATTTCAGTGTTATTCCAAAGATGGATAGCTTTGTGTAGCATCCCAAACCAATAGGGACATGTCTGAATGCAGAACACTCTCCCAAGAAGCAAAAGGACTTAAAACCTTGTGGTGTTTTTGATAATTAGAAAAAGTATAATCTCCATTTTCTCATTATCTCTCCTTTGAGAAATCACTAAATCTGTATCCTTCTGTCCAGGATAAGAATTAAAATTTAAAGCTCTCACTTTTGAATATGTTCATTGCTTTCACAGAGAAATACAGAGCTGTGGATGCGCGTTATGGCAGATAACGACCAAGGTCCCAACCTGGTATTCTTTCTTTGCATGATTCCTTTAACTATGGGTATTCAAAATCCACATGATAGACTCTTCTGGCCATTAGGGGTTGGACATCAGGCCTCATATATTCTAGGCAAGCACTCTACAATTGAGTTATATCCCTAATCCCACAGCATTGGAATCACAACAATTTTACCTTTACTTTCTATTCAGGCCCAACTTCTCTTTTTGAGCCAGTAATTATCGTTGTTGTCTTAACTTGAACTCAGGCCTACAGAGGTGTGGGATTTGTGAAAGATCATTCTCAGAGATTTTTAATGTAGATTTAAGAGAAGAAAAAGTTGTTTCTTGATGAATAAAGTTTGAGTCTTGGGTGCTGTCTGCAAAGAGGCTTTGTCATCAACTGCAGTAAATTTTCTCTACTATAAAAAAGATTAATCCTGGCCATTAGAGAAACAGAAAAAGAAATAGGGTTTTATGATTTCTAACTTCATTTGGCCTGACATATTCATGAATTCCTTTCCTTCTTAGAAGCAAATTGTTCTACACTGATTGAATTTAATGAGTCAATGCTCCTAGAGTTATGTTAGCAGGACTTAGGCCTGTCAGAGACATTTGTTCACGCACCCTGTTTCATTGCCTAAATGTTCTGTATGGTTAGGCTCTATGGTCTATGTTTACATGCTTATGTATGTGTTTATGTGTAATAGTTCACGTGTACATGCATGCACGTGTGTGCGTGTGAATGAAACCAAAGGGTTTTCTTAAACAGAAACACTTAAAAGGCAGCCAATGCCTATACAAGTACACCACCAGCTGTAATCAATGGCCCCACCAGCATGGAGTAATATATTACTGGTCTAAATTTAATCATTTGCCAGTGCTCAGTAAAATCATAAAACCACAAGGACCCTACAGGAAAAATTGTGGACTTGATGGCATGGTATACTATTTGTAGAGATTAACTCAGAGAAACCTAACAAAATCAGATTCAACAATTGATATGTTAGGTGTGGTTAGAAATATTCAAAATATTGTTACCTTCTATCTTCTCTTTTCCATCCAGTCTTATCAATGAGGCTGAACAGACACCATCTCGTCCTATGTTCCTCCATGTGCACTGAGTCTATCCTCACTCCTTTTCTTTGTCATCTCTATGATGCTTTCTTGTTCATACACTTAGTGATCCACAGCACTTCCTCTGACATGTGTCTTCTAAACAAATGATCAATTCTCTGATCAATCTCTGCATTTCCACCAGGATCCCTGCCAAAACAATTTATACACTTTTATAAATAGTGTTCCCAACACCACATACACACTGAAAATAGTGTAAACAATGCTTTCTTACACAACTCATATGTAAGGAACATCAATAGTGTCAGAAAGACCTGCTCTCATAGCCAGTCTGCCTTTGGTTCTCTTCTTACAAAACTAAATTAATATGGGATCTGAAGAGTCTGGTGAGACAGAGGGGCAGCCACAGTTTCTGCTCATGCAGCAACTCATTCAACCTGACAAGTAGCATCCTGTGAAACTGTGCATGGTAGAGACAAGGACACAAACAGAACTGGCAAAGATGCCTTTTCAGCCCTTCATCATTGCACAGGAGCAGGAGGAAACAAATCTGCCACCCAGGCCTTCTGAGCAGAGAGGGTGCACATCTCCATGAAATCCTAAATGTAGTCATTTATCATCTGTGATGAACATTAAACTCTTAATGTTATTGCTTCTCTTAGGAAGAATTGCTTTATTTAGGGAAACACTTAAGTGATTTTCATGGACTATTATTCAGAACAGCCTTCGATTGATAGGAACACTGTAAGGAAGGTGAATACCAAATGAATGACCCTTCCACCTCCACATATGAATGTGGATCCCACTATGGACAGGAACATATGCAGACCAATATGAAGGAAGATGATCCCTCATGTAAGGTTGACTTCTTCCTCTTAAAGGAGAACATGCTAAATGGTCTTTCAACACACGTGTAATCCTCTGCCTGACAGCAGCATGGGGAATAACACAGGTCCTCAATCTCACAGGCATATTTTTCTGTCAGTGGTTCAGAATTTTATCAGTTAGCAGTTTTTACAAAGCTGTAATTTGTTCAACTATGTTCATAGCAGCATTGTTTGTATAGTCAGAACATGGAAACAACCTAAATCTCCCTCGACTAAAGAATGGATTGAATGCTCACCTTACTAGACCTGGATGGAGGTGGGTGGTCCTTGAACTTCCCACAGGGCAGGGAACCCTGATTGCTCTTTGGGCTGACGAGGGAGGGGGACTTGACTGGGGGAGGGGGAGGGAAAGGGGAGGCGGCGGTGGGGAAGAGACAGAAATCTTTAATTAATTAATAAAGAAATAAATAAATTAAACAGAAAGAAAGAAAGAGAAAAGAAAAAAGAGAATGGATAAGGAAAATGTGGTACATTTAAACAATGGAGCACTACACAGCAGAGAAAAATAATGATATAAAATTTGCAGGCAAATAGATGGAGCTAGAAAACATTATTTTGAATGAGGTAACCCAGACCCAGAGAGACAAATATCATATGTACTCACTAATAAGTGATGTTTAGAGATAAAGCAAAGTAAAACAGCCTACAATTTACAATCCCAGAGAAGCTAGTCACCAATGATGACCCTAAGAAAGACCATCCATGGATCTAATCTACATGGGAAGTAGAAAAAGACAAGAACTTCTGAGTAAATTGGGAGCATGGGGATGTTGGGAGAGGGTTGATGGGGAGAGAAGAGGTAGGAAGGGGAGCAGAGAAAAATGTATAGCTCAATAAAATGAATAAAAAGGTTTTTCTGGTGATATCTTGAAGTATGGTGGTGTGCATTTACTTTTTAAATGTCTCCTGCATGTGAGGTGCCAAGAGAATGTAGGATTTATAGATAATGTCTTCCCATGACTAAATAGGAACTATGTGAACGGCCCCATCTGCAGCTCAAATGTCCTGGAGGTTAGCATGTGAAAGTAATCCCAGGATTCATGGGGGCAGGTCATGCTGGTCAAAATGATACCAAGTCTGATGCCACCAGGGGCCACATAACATGGCATTGTCTTAAAAGACGAGCGGAATAAACAAGGAAGAAAGAGAATGACTGGATGTGGGGAAGAAATGAAGAACAGAATACAGAAAGATAAGAAAGAACAGGGGAGGTGAAATATAAGTGAACAAGCTACTAATTACAGTCCGAAAAAGAACACTGCTCCCTCTCAGTCAATTTAAACAGACCTATACCACCAAGGAAATAGAAACAGTCATCAAAATTTCCTAACCAAAAATGCCAGGCCAGATGGTTTCTGTGCAAAATTCTACCAGAATTTCCCCAACATATGAGGCATTACTTAGTCATATGCCACTTAAAAAAATGGGCTGTATTAGACACCTTCCAAGAAGGACTCTACTAAGGAATGTTAGAACTCTGGAAATTTCTTTGACTGTAGAACATCACTTACCACCAAGGCAGGCAGCACCTTTGTAATGCTGAGCCACCCTGATGTCAGGTAAACAAGTCTGTTTCTCTTGTGGTGGTTTAATTTCCTATTTTTGTACATTTCAATTGCGTTTTTGCTCTGTGTATCCCCAAAGGTTTAAGAAATCAACACACAACCTCCATGACAACTTACCTGCTAAGCTTCCCAAGCTCCTTTCTTTTTTCTTTCTTCTTCCTGTCACCGTTGCTGCTTTTTCTTAGGACCCTTTGTTTTCATTGGAAAATTTGTGGTAGCATGTAGGCTTCTACTGTGGCATGTGAGTTATACACTGAATTGAAACAAATAAGTCAATAAAATAAGCAATTATTTTGATTCAATTCATTAAGTACAACTCAGTGTTAGAATGTTTTAAAATCATTCAGATGGAAACATCCTCAATGTGTTAGAGAAAAATTCCCTGTGATCATTATTGAGAGGCACATCAATTCCACATCTTTAATTTAAATATTTTTGCTCATATTTCCAAATAATCTAATGTTGTGAGTGCTACCTATAGTCTATAGGAGTGTTTTATCTGAGTATAATATAAAGAAAAAGTCAATGAAATATGCTATACATTACAGAAAAGTTACAACTCTCCAAGCACACAGCAAAAATAAGTAGCTCATGAACCAGAGTTCCAAGTAATTATAGTGAGCTCATTAATTTCAAAGAGATTAATTGTCATTTATAGTACAGAAAAATGGCAAATGTCAGCTACTCATGTGTCCCATGTTAATAAGGTGACAGGATGTTTTGCCACCATGATGCTCAGATAAAATGTGATGAGGACAGTTTACTTGTATGTCATTATTTTCAATGAAAGAAAGTTTTAGTCTAATCATAACAATTAAAATCACCAATCAGAAAAAAAGCATAGGGGGAAAGGAAGTGAAAACAAATTCTCTAATCTTGTGAAGTTCTTCAAAGCCATGAAAAGCAAGGAGACAAAGACAACACTTGCCCAACCCTTCTCTGACTTCAGTGTAACTCAGAGTGGCACCTGCATAGAACAGTATGAGAAAACTGCTGGACTCTATGACCGACTAAGGCACTTGTTGACTATTGGATTCCTTATTTCCTTATGTATTAGCCAATGTACACTGCAAATAAGCCAAGGAGGTGTATCTGAGAATTATTTGAGCCTTTTTTTTATACTTTTACTATAAGTCTAGTATCAGTCTCTAAGAACTTAGTTTTCAAGAAGCAACAGCACCAGATATCCTGTAAAATGGCTTTTCTATTTGTGCCAGGTTTTCTTAAGGAAGAATATCTGAGGGGGCACATGTGATGGGGATAACAATGGAAGAGAGCTGTCACTTGGCTTAACGAATTAAGCAGCAGTTGTATTCTTTCTAAGTGTTGGGAGGTCCCACCACACTCACAACATGTGGAGAGAATTGAAAAAGAAACCCCAGACTCTGAAGATTCACTTCCATTCACTTCTGGAAGATACTCTGTCTGCTTTTACGCCATTAGAAATATTGGAAATAATACCCAGAGATAGAATTTGCATTTACTCTCAGGTACATAAATATTTTAGGATAACTCTATTGCAAATATTGCATTTGTTGTTTATCTGAGATTTAAATGTAACTGAGTATCCTCTATTTTATGTGCAAGCATACATAGAAAGAGCCCTCGGGGCCTGTGGCAGCCTGGCTCTCCAAAGCAGTCATAACTAAGAGTAGTTTGCATGCTATGGGGACACAGCAATGTACTTAGTAACTTGAGAGCATGGTACAATACGGAAGATTCTAAAATAGACATAAAAAGAAACTTGAAATCTTTCAGAGAAAACATTTAATTTGAGCCAAGTGAATTAAAGGGCCTAATGGAAGGGAAGTCCTCTGCTTTCCTTTAAATTTATTATTATTATTATTGTTGGTATTATTATTACTTAAATATATAATATATAAATATAATATAAAATACATAAGGTCTAAAAATGGAAGACATGTTTTTCACAATAATTAACGATGCAATAAAATGTTATAAATTCATTCAGCCAATATTCAGGGACTACGTAATAGGAACAATTCCATGTTATTGGAACTAGGGAGTATGTTTTAGAAAAACAAACACACACACAAAAATCCCATTTTCCAAGAACTTAGTTTTAAGTGGGGAGAGGGGAGTAAAAATTATTAGCAGGTTTATTAAGTGCCAAGTGATATGTGATCTCTAAAGAACATCAATGAAAACTGAAAGCTTAGGAAGATGTCAACGAACATGAAACTACCGCAGTTGTAGTGACACTTCAGCAAACGTGTTAAAGAAATAATGGAAAGGATCCATGCAAATCTTTAGGAAAAGAACATTCCAGATAGAGGAACAGGTCGGTGTAAGTGCTTGAGAGTTAGACTGCGAGGGAGAACGGAACTCCAGCGTCAGCGATGCAGGGGAGGAGGTGGGAGAGCTTACATGTGGAAAAGAATCACACTTGGGAAGTACGCAGTCCACAGCTAGGCTTGCAGCACTAGGACCACTGGAATTTAACCAGCCTGTGTGTGTGAGATGCCATGAGCTGTAAGTTCTGGGAATCAAACCCAGCTCTTTTCCGAGGTTACTCAAGTGGTGTTAACAGCTGAGTCATTTGTTCATCCCCTACTCCACACATCATTTACAGATATGCATAACTTTCTGCCTAAAGGCAAAGTAAGCCTAATAATTAGGACCTAAAACAACAGCAGACAACAGAAGGTCCTCATTAGGACCTAAAACACGGGTCTCTCTTATAATGTATTCTAGAAAGAGTGATAACAGAACACGGCACTCAGTCATCTAGAAGACCTTATAAAGATGGCAACTACATATCCCAGAGGAAGACACTGCTTATTATCATCTATATTAATAAAAGTATGCCCTGTCCTTGTCAGCTGTTTTTTTTTCTGACTCTTCAAATCGTTGCTATGAATAACTCCTGGGAACGATGATCAGAATACAGACAGTCATTTCCTGTACTAAGATATGCAGAAACACACGGTGCCAATGGCAGTCACCTTCAAGAGAACATATACGTGCGATTCTTATACTTTTACTTATAAGTCGATGTATCTAGTTTCAAAACAAATTTTTAATTACTACATACTGATAATATGTTTGTATATTAATTTGGAAACAGTAGAATTTCAAATATATATCCTTCCATCAAGGCTAACAAAATCCTCTGATCTCTGTTAAGAGTTCTTTGTATATCCATTAAATGATGTTGTAAAAAATACACTGTGAAAAATATTAGTAAGTAGTTTGACTTTCTGTCTTGTTCATATGTTTGCATTGTATATGGAAGATTTTTTTTTTGGTCACTTGACTGACAGTTCCCATTTACTTGTCTTGGGCTATCTCTTAAAATGAAAGGGAAGAAATGCCTAAAATGTAAATGAAAAATGTAAAATTCCTGAAATCTGGGAGAACCCTGAATGAACATCAATGCTCAAAAGATGTGAATAATAAGGTAGATGATTATGGAGGTAAGGAGGAAGGGAGGGAGAGAGAGCGAGAGAACATTGCTGGAAAGTATCACTTTTTTTCAAAAGTAAAAAGAGTATAAAAATATAGACTTTTTCATGAAACATCTCTTCTTTGCAATATTTTACTGATTTGATGAAAATTATCTCTGTTGGAAATAATTACATAAAATAATTGTTTTGTTAATTTAGTACTAAACAAGAATAAACTAAATGACCTGATAATATGAAATACCTAAGTAATGTTACATCCAGCACTAGAAAACAATGTATTTTCATGCTTAGAGCATTGGATGCAATATTTTAAAGTAAATATTATTTTATTATTTATCAGAAGAAAGAAAGCAAATGGCTAATACTTTTTAAGAAATCTCTAGGGTCTGAATGCTGGATTTTAAGCATTCTGAAAAACAATGGTTCTCAGAACCAGAAATATCACAACTCCTAGAAAACGGATCGCCACCATTGAAGCAGTACCAGGCTTTAGCCAAAGGCAAACTGAATCAAGTTTCCAACAACAATGACAGATCCACTAAGGGTCCATTCTGCAGAAACTCTCTCCTGTGGCATGGGTTGTAACACAACAACAAATATTATCAACTTAAAAAACACTTGCCATTAATGAAAATGACTTGAGCCCAAAGACAGAATCATATTTATTTGATATTTTGTACTTGTCATGGTTAAAAAGATATTTGACTAAACATGAGGTGGTTCACAGTTACCTCCTGTTTGTGTTTTTTCAGGTACACAATGAATACCATGGGATTTTGAAAATCTTTACTAATCAGTAGATTAATGAAACTATATATTTTATATAGATCATGGCTATACATAATAATAATGATTTTAGCACTATGTCTATTAATAACCTTTTAATAAAAAATTCTCAAATTTTCTACTCCTAAACATTTTATTTACCTTTATAAGAAATGAGGGAGGATGAATGGAGAAAGTTTGATTTTTAATGGTCTCAGAAGTTGATGATTTTTTATTTATTTATTTTGTTTGTTTGTTTGTTTTTCGAGACAGAGTGTCCTTGTAGCTTTGAGCCTGTTCTGGAATTAGCTCTTGTAGACCAGACTGGCCTTGAACTCATAGAGATTTGCCTGCCTCTGCTTCCTGGGTGCTGGGATTAAAGGTGTGAGACATCACTGTATGGCTTCTGTTTCATTTTTTAACCTTCATTTTAGAATGTCATATCAGAGAAGTATGAAACCTGCCATTCTCAAATTCAATATGTGTAAGATTGAAATTTTGTTCCATTAAATATACCAAAGCAATTTAAACAACAAATAAAGAAGAGGTAAGCTTAGTTTTATAAATGATTTAGTGCAAAGAATACAGTCTTTAGAGAAGAGAAAAAATATGGGAAAAGCAATCCTTTTAGCCTTATGCCTTCTAAATACACATAAGTGCTAAGTTATCACTCTGGCATTTCAATACTGAGTGATACTAAGATAGGTTTATTTATTTTACCCATTTTATATTACTTTATTTAAAATTTCATGGAATGAATTTTGATCCTAATTAACCAGTATCAACCCTTCCAGAGTCATAAAACTTGTGTTGTCTTTTGTCTTAAACCCATAAATTACAATTTGTGCCTCTAATATATTATTGTGTCAACTTACAGGAGAGTAGTATCACTACCAGGTTCATAAAGAAACTGACTCTCCTGTTAAAATCTACCTACTGCCAAGTGCCTCTAAACTAGCGGTGGGCCTACAAGTTGACCTCCCTCTCCATGCTGGGATTTTGTGTGGCCTTAGCCTCTGGATTTCTGTGTGCCATCTCTGTGTGGGTTATCATATGCAACTGCTTTGCTGTGTACAGAAGACCCTGTCTCTATAACTCTATATGTTGATGTTGCAGTTGTCTCTAGTGCTCCCTGTGAAGTATAAGGGAAGATTCGGAAGGAAAAGGGGGAAGAAATACATGAATGATATTATAATCTCAAAAACTGAAGAGAAACTGTAGCAGGTACACTGATCTGGACTGATGGCATATGATGAAATACTGTTATGAAACTTATAAATCATGCTGATATATGAAGATATCATTGTTTATGCATCTAAGGTTTTCTGGACACAAAATCAACAGAAAATCTTATATAACAGAGAGTGTGTGGGGACGTAGTATTCTTTGTAAAAATGCAGGAATATTGAAGCTATGATGTGGTAAACGAACCTTGACATTAGAATGTGGGAGAAGCATTGCATGAAATGTCATGGTCAGAATAGAGACTTCTAGATACATGTCAGATTGTTTTCTACACTTTTAGAGGAAGCATCGATGCTGGATAGTGAGCATAATTTGGTTTTAAGGTTCAAATATATATGTAAAATCAATGTTGTCAAAATTCACTGTATTTTATTGTCATGAGAAGAACATTTGTGACTTTATAGTATGTGAGAATGTGTCAAATAACAATAACTTCATAAGCTGTGACAGTTTGAACTGCAGCAGTTTCATCGACTTTTACCTTTTTTTGATAACCCTATTCTTTTTTTTTCTATTGTTAAATACTGACTATCAGATCATGCATAATAAAACATGTAGTAAACATATTTTTGTACAGGTGTGTAGTTAAAGATCAGCTCCAATGGTTTCAAGGGGCAGCACTACCTAAGAGGCACAGCCTAGGAGATTTAGGGAAACAACTGGAGGTGAGATAACCATCTTGCTGGAGGTTGTTAGAGAAGAGCTGCCGAACATATGGGTCATAAAGTTGGGCTGCAGAGCTACCAAAGAGACCAGTGGACAGATCCATACAGACGAAAAGGATGATAGGCAAATGGATGTTGTCAACCGGTGGTGAATCTAGTAGAGCTGAAAATCTTGGGATAGTGGATGCATCCTCTCTATGTATGTTCTTAGATGTACTACTCACTGAGTGGTTCTTGACAGGTGATAGCAATTAACGCCTTTGCAGTCCACCTGATGGAGTTCGGATAAAGGAATCACATCCTTTTGTTGGTCTCTGCAGTCAAAGTTTTCTGGCCTGATTTTTTGATATGGTTTTAGTCATCCCATGTGTCCTATAGCTCCAGTTCACATTGATAAATTTATAGGCAACTTACTGTCAGGCCAGGAATACGTCCATGACCACTCTGTGGTGTATAACAAATTGTGCTGACCACATGGACAGGTACAGTCACTCTCTGTCCTTAAGCATGAGTTAAATGTGCTTCCATACTAGAGTATCATTATCTCATAAAATGCAAAACACAGAATAGCTTATGAAAAAGCACAGATGTATGTCAACATCTATGTACTACTAGTTGGGTAACTGGGAAAAATAAGTGAGATGTTATATAATTAAAATTTTAGCCTTGTTTGATTATTGAATCAAACTTTGACTTAAATACTTGAAATGTCGATTCAACATTTAGAAAAGGCTAAACAAATAAAAACATCTTTGTATAAACTCAGGTACCACACACTATCAGGAGTATTTCACTGAAAATAGCGTCATTATTGCAGCCTCAACCTAGTTGGTATGTAACAAGAATCTTAACAATACTTCATATTGTTTATTAATTTTTAAAAGAAGATAGCATAATAATCTCTCATTAAATAATTTGTTGCTTAGGACATTTTATTCTACATTTATAAGTTTTTATTGATGTATTCAGGAAGATTATGGGAGATTCTATTAATCATAATGGCAAAAAAATTACAATGCAGTATTTTATGACTATAAGGTACTAATATTGACATTCTAATCTATCTAGTGTTTTCGATAATCACTCAACTCAGTATGCCTAAAACTGTATCAGCTCTACAGAATCATGTGTAAAATGTTCTTTATTCAAATGTTTTATAACTGAAGAAAATAACACACATCTGTGTAATTGGCTAGGATGATGGAGGTGGGTCTTGTATCTTATCTGTTGATTTCATTGGTTAATAATAAAGAAACTGCCTCGGCCCTCATAGGACAGAAAATTAGGTAGGCGGAGTAGACAGAGGAGAATGCTGGGAAAAAGAAGCTGAGTGAGTGAGTCGCCATGTTGCTCCCACTCCAGACAGACGCAGGTTAAGATCCTCTCTGGTAAGCCAGCTCATGGGCTACACAGAATATTAGAAATGGGTTAGAACAATATGTAAGAGCTA
>NW_026067909.1:33103559-33263109 GCF_014885135.2 Alexandromys fortis | reverse complement strand
GGACAGAGGGGGGGAGGACCTTGGCCTTTCCACAGGGCAGGGAACCCTGACTGCTCTTTGGATTGGAGAGGGAGGGGGAGAGGAGTGGGGGGAGGGGAGAAGAGTGGAAGGAGGGGGAGGGAAATGGGAGGCTGGGAGGAGGCGGAAACTTTTTTTTTTCCTATTCTCAATATAAAAAAGAAAAAAAAAGTCTTAGGGAGCTCCAAATGATTCCTGCATGGTTGGTTCTCAGCCATGCTATACAGCTTCAATCAAAGAAGAAACTACTCTACATGAATCAGGAGAGTTCAGAGCTAAAGCAGCAGTTATCTCATTGCTAAATTCCAGAGTGGATTCCCTTAAATCACATACCCCATTATCACTCAAAATGCAATTTAATGTGATAAGATTCCTGAAATCAAGAAAGTCATCATGGCTGAAAATACAATGTTTACTTAATCCTCATTAGCACACTGTGTGTTTTGTTGTTGTTTTATTTTATAATAATTATTGAAAATGACAAGTAGAAGATGAATTGTAATTTCCTTAAAGACAACGTGACTTTTAACCTATGCCTACATGGGGTGGAGTAAAAACAAACTTGGGACAGTAAATAGACAAACTAGAAGCAGTTAAGATTAACTTGGGGTCATAGTTTTTATTTCTTTGAACAATATGTCACCAAAATGTTTTTATTGATTTGTGCCACAAGCCTTTTATATATAATCAATTATTAGAATAGGAAGAAAATTAGAGATCATAAAGCAAGAAAAAAAAGAGAAAGAGAGAGGGGCAGAAATAAGAAAGTGGTAATCTGATGAGTAAAGAATTTGATTGGTAATTTTCAGGAGAAAATCATTGAATCGTTTTTCAGTCATATGAATTAGTTTTGAAAACTCCTTATGAACAGGTTTCAGTGTCTTTCTAGCTGCCTTTTATTAATGTATACATCTCTCCCACCCACAGGCTGATGCACATGCTCAGATAACAGTTTAGGAGACGTTCTTATCACTCACCCTGCATCGTGATGATCAGTGGGGGGGTTGAGATGTGACTAGGATTATCATGAGAATCCTGTTTCTTTGATTCACTGGAGTCTTGCCGCTAAAGTTTCAACTCATCTGTGAAGGAATATATGACCCCATTTCTTACTGATGGTTTCTCCTTGGGGGTTATTTGTAACCTATTGGGCTCCTGGATTTTGCTCTGCTTCCCTCTTTGTAAAGAATGTTGGTGAACAGGCAGCGTTAATTTTACTGTTGCCATTTATTTCTTACTGGAAAATTAACACCTGAAAAAAATACTTCTTACCTTCACCCTTTCAAAATGGTAATTTCAGTGCAGAAAACTGTTTACATTAAAGTGTAGTGATTGATCAAGGAGAACTAAAAGCAAATCTATTTCTTAGTGCATAATCATAATTATCTGCACATATTAAAATAACAAGTCTGGGCATATACCAAGTTTACAGACAGTTTACTTATTTACAAATATTTATTTATAAAATTTTAATATGCATGTTTTATATTTAACTGATTCCAAAAAGATGAAACTTTTATTTTACTATTTTTGCCTAGAGTTTTGGTCTTCCAAAACTTAAAATGTACCCAAAATCTATGCAGGCAATTAATTTCTTAGTATGCTAGGTACAAACCAACCTAGAAAAATGCCAAACCGATACACAATATTCTGGCTTCTATTTCATGCTGCCATTTGGCAATCTCTGGTGGTCACTCATCACCAGGCTTATGCTCTTCTTCCCAAGATTAATGGGGTCTTTATGTTCTAGCTGCTCCTGTTCTCTAGTACATGTCTCCAGAATAGAACAACTGGAGAAGAAAGAATGAAGAAGATCTCAGTTCTGGGCAGACTGAACCGAACATTCTTTGCCTCTCCTAGACCCATACGTATTACTTGAACTGCTCAGTATCTTCTCTGAGTGATGCTTCCAGTACACAATTTCCAGCATAATGACACTCTAAGAGGTGTTCATTGGCCTAAAGTTTGCTTCTGTGTCGATAGGAACTGGGTTAAATTGGTCTCAATAACAAGAAGCTCCATTCAGCTGAGTCTTCATTCAGAAGAAGAAAGGTTTCCTCAATTTAAAGAAGAACAAAAAAAAAGAAAAACTTCCCCTTGCTATCATTTCTGAATAGTAACTGAATTTCGTGTCAAAGAGATTGTCAAGTTTTTGCACACATTACTACAATCTGTAAAAGCTTTTGAGGTATTAAAAACAACTGGCAACGTGACACCATTAATCTATAGATTTTATGTTCTCTTTCTATACATTAATAAGGAAAAGATGAAAGAATTCATTTTCCTATATATTTTCCCGGTGACTTACCGGGCCTGATATTCTGTTTATCAACACTCATTATAGACTGATGGCAGATAACTAATTGTATGAATACTTCTTTATTTTTAACCAAAAAGAAACATCAGGAAATGGAAAGATCTCCTATGTTCTTGGGTAGGTAGAATTAACATAGTAAAAATGGCAATCTTGCCTAAAGCAATCTACAGATTCAAAGCAATGCCCAGCAAAATTCTTCACAGATCTCAAAAGAACAATACTCAAGTTAATGTGGAAAAACAAAAATCCCAGGGTAGTAAAAACCATCCTGTAAATTGAAAGAACTTCTGAAGGCATAATAATCCCTGACTTCAAACTCTACTACAGAGCTACAGTATTGGAAACAACCTGATTTGGGTATGAAAACAGACAGGAGGATCAAATTAACTGAGTTGAAGATCCAGATACTAAACCACATAACTACAAACACCTGATTTTTGACAAAGAGACAAAAACTTTACAGTGGAAAAAAATAGCATTTTCAACAGTGGGTGCTGGCATAAGCCAGACACAGAAAGACAAATTTAATATGTACTCATTCATAATTGGCAGTTAGACATGAAGCAAAGCAAAACCAATAACCTACTTCAGCCAATAACCTTTTTGAGGCTAAACCAGGTTAGGGCATGATCTATTGGGTCCTGGAGAAAACCGCTGACCTGCCAAGGGCGCTCTCTCTCTCTCTCTCTCTCTCTCTCTCTCTCTCTCTCTCTCTCTCTCTCTCTCTCTCTCTCTCTCTCTCTCTCTCTCTCTTTCTCATTCCCGTGTTACACACCTGAGGTTGGACTTCTCGTTCCTGTTCCATGAGTGTGCCCTTTATGATAAAGAAATATAATTTGAATCTTTTGAAGTTAGCTTTCGATTCTTTGACTCGCGTCCTCACCCCCTTTTTTAGTAACAAACCAGCCTACAATTAACAATCCTAGATAACCTAGACAAAAATGAGGACCCTAAGCGAGAAATACATGGATCTATGCTCCATGGGAAGTAGAAAAAGACAAGATTGGGAGCATGGGGATCATGGGAGAGGGAAAAGAAAGGGTGGAGAGCAGAGAAAAATATATAGCTCAATTAAAACATTTTTTAAAGAAAAAAATATCTGAGAGAAGTTTCAATGAGGGACAAGTAATGATTGTGTGCCAGAGGTCTTGAAAGAAACTAGCAACTCATTGTGATGAATATTCTGTGGGTCTGGATGATTGGACAAAAGGAGTAGACTGTGTGACTCATCACAGCTTCCAATGTCACTAGGATGAGTGAAAAGGTGTTGGAAAGATAGAAGAGCGAGTTGGCGTTTTGGTTTGTTTTGTTTTCAGTTAATTTGGAGGGCATACTTCAGGCATGAGGGACTGATACGGAGGTTTTGGGAGGTGAATGGGATTGAGGTAAATGATGTGAAATTTCCAACGTATCTTTAAAGAATTGTGTCTTAAAAAAGAAATTACTGGTTTAAAAAATGCACATTTTCACAGGTATCACTAGATATGTTTATTAAAAAGTAATAATTATACCTACAGTGATAACAAATTCACCCTGAGACCCATGGAGAACTTTGATCAGATAAAAGCTATTTCTGCCACACCTGATGACCTCATTTCAATACTCATAAATCACATGATAGAAGGAAAGAGTTGACCTCTGTAACTTATCCTATGCTATCTGTCCATACCATATGGCATGCACAAAGCCCCTAAACACACAAATAAAAATATATAATAAAACCCAGCTATCTCTAAAGCACTCAACCCAGTATTTAAAAGTTAAGAGAACCAACGTTTGTTATGCATAATGTAAATGCTTTGTCAGACATGCATGTTTCCTAGGACTCTTTCAAAAGCAAAGCATATGTGAAAAATGCAGGCTGGCTGTATTTTATATCCATTGATCATTAAATTACTCATGCCATAAAAAGGAACCTGCCAAGCATTTTTGTTGAGCTGAATGGATACCAGATCTTGCTTTGTTGTTATTGTTTCCTGATCTTTCTCATCTTAAAAAATAGCAAGTAGAATCGTTTTGAAAGAATATAGTAAGTGGATACACAATATGAAAACAGGTAGGGTGCGCAAATCCTGTGTGTGTGTGTGTGCGTGTATTCATTCACAGTATGAATACTGTTAAAGGGATCTAAAGCATTATTTGAAGTTGATCCTTTTACCCCTACTTTCTGAATCAGAAAAATTCTAGCAATCATTTTAAAGGCTGGAAAATCTTTGAGCACCCTGGAATGTGTAACTATGGCAAGAACATATTGAGTTAGTGATGTAAACAGAGGTTTAAGGCAGGGAATGAGGGGTTAATCTTGGGGAGAAAATCAGCATGAGCGCCATCCACATCTCTAGCAGATGAAGCATCTGCTTCTGATGAAAGGCGTACAGCTGTGATCAATTTCAGCAGTTGCTGCAGGACGCAGACTTAGGCACATAGTAAAGATGGGATAAAAGGATTCCAAAATGCGTTGTTCCCTCTGATCATTAATCGCTTGTTTAGTCATGAAGATTTTTGATATTTTACTACTGGTTTTTCACATACCTTTCCTTAACTTCTTACAAACACAGGGGGATGTGTTAAGTGAGCACAAAAGGAGCCTTTTAGATTCTTTTCTCTGTTGACTGAGAATGAGATGTCACCAAGTTCAACTGCTCAATTTTTTAACCTCTTTTTCAAATAACAATTTACATCTAAACTCAACTTTACTAAGTACTATATAATCTATGGAAATTTCCATAAATGTTTATTCTACTTTCCAGCCATTGATGAAATTTTATGACTAATAAATACTCATCTTTTTAATCGTATAATCATCACAATCACCATCAGTGCCTCCTCTCTTCTTAAATTTGTTCTTCTTATGCTTCCTTCTGATTTTTATTCATCTCTTACTTCACCTTAAGAGTACCTTTAACCTACAGAGTAGTGTATGAATTTCTCTTCCACATTATAAAGATGTAGATATAATAATTCATGTGTGACAAAATAATTTTTATGTTTTGTTTTAAAGTATAGATATTTGTATATATAATAATGTTTATCATGCATTAAAAAGTATAATACTTAAATTGAGAACTGATTATTAAAAAAGCTGTAAATTACGGGAGGAGGAGCTACTGATGCTATGAGTATATCTAAGTTTTGTATATTTTAATTAAGTAAAACAGAAAATGGAAAAACTCCTGCTCATTTCCAATGGATAAAGGTTAACACTTGGAGTTAGATAAATATCAAGGGAAATTATTTTAGATTTGCTTCTATGAGAAAATAAAACCGTGGCATGCCAACATGTGTTTTATTCCATTATATATTTTTATTGCTCATTATTTTACTATTCCTTACAAAATTGCTGCTTCCAGAAAAAAAATTGAAGAGAAGTCTAAACAAAACTGTTATAGAGCAAATACTGAAAGTATAAATCCTTGGAGAATCATAT
This sequence comes from Alexandromys fortis, assembly GCF_014885135.2. Taxonomy (NCBI): domain Eukaryota; kingdom Metazoa; phylum Chordata; class Mammalia; order Rodentia; family Cricetidae; genus Alexandromys; species Alexandromys fortis. The sequence goes on along the minus strand of NW_026067909.1, from coordinate 33,257,347 downwards.
GTCAGTGATCATAGCATAAATAGTGATAACTCGGATCACAGTTGTTAAAACTCTGTTTAAAAGAACTTTTACAAGGATGCCAAACGTAAAAGAGTTGGGAGTGATCTCATGGAATTTATAAAAAACATTGCTATCACGGAAAAGAAATAGTCAGTTTGGAAAATCACCAGCCCCTCATGGAAAATCATATGCACCCAGTACTTCGATGAAGGTGTGTGCGTCCATGATCTCCCAAGCTCAGGACTGAACATGCCGTGTGGTTGGATTTATACCATAGGAAAAGACCTGACCAGAGGCAAAGAGTAGAAAAATATAAAAAGCTAGAGGTAAAGCAGAGGGTAATAAAACTAAAGAAGAGTGAAACTACTAAAACAATATGATTATATTAAAATATTTTATTTAGGCAGATAATGGAATGAATCATAAAAATCAAATAATTTATAGAAGAAACAATATTTTACTATAAATGATTTCTAAAAATTGAACAACTTTTTGGGTTTTGAAGAGCAGTAACATTTTGTAATTTTTATTATATATGTATAAAGGTTTGCATTTATGTTTATGTATCATGTGCATGTGGTGGCGGTAGTGGCCAGAAGAGGGTGTCAGGTTCTCTGAGTCTGGAAAAAGAGAGTTTCTCTAGAGCAGTTTATCCATGGTGGAAACTGAGCATACTGTGCAAGAGCAGCAAGAACTTCAGCACAACAGAGAAAATAAACTTTAATATATTATCTTTTCCTAATGAAACTCTGAGTGAGGGGCTGTTTCGTGTAAAGAGAAGAGTCAAATATAATGGGTACTACTAAAAAAAAGCTCCATGAACTTTACAAATAATAACTCAAAACATATCTTAAACATCCAAATGAAAGAAAAGATACAATTTTTAGAATATCAAAAATAAAATCAAGACAAAATATTTACTACTCCTATCAAGTTTCCTTGATACAGACACACACACATAGAAAATTTGCATATATATGTATATATATACAGTATGCATATTTATATATTTATCACATTCTTCTTCATTTGTTTTTGTTTTATAGTCAAAGAGCAAACATATTGGGTACCATGAAACGTTTGACAGGAAAGATTAGAAAAACCTTTTATTTGGTTTTTCAATGCAAAAGAAAATCAAGTTGTGACCATAAAGACCAACTGTAATATTGTTGATTCACATAGACAGACACACAACTTTTTAATTATATACACTAATTTGTAATAGTTATTTATGCTATATGAATGATATGTAGAAAATAAAATGTAATATTCCTATCATTTTTTATATTCTATGCAGAATAATTTTAGGCATATGAAAATATTATAAGTAGGCAATGTCCTTTGTTGTAATTTAAGAGTAACTGGATCACTGATTACATAAGCTGAAATATAATCAAATTCAAAACCAATACCAATTAAAATTATAGATATAAACTAATCATTCCAGGATGTTTTCTTGTCTCCAAATGCTTTATGGGGCACACAACAGGCACCTTCTCTTCATTAACATTAATACAAAATTTCTCTGAATTAATCAGATCAGCAAACAATAACAGCTTAGACTCATAAGACTTCATTAACAAGTCCACCAGCCCCAAAGGAATGGAAACACTTTATGAGTGATCAGATGTGTATCACTAAAACACTTGTATCTATATACCTTTTTCTATTAAGCCATACGCTCTGTTTGTTCTTTATAACTAAATTCTCAAAATATAACTTTGGAATGGCTAAAATTGCTAACAAAGACTTTTCTTCTCAAAATATATTTCCCCTCCAGTCAGACCAACGTTGCCCAAAGCCCGATAGAAATGCTGACTCAGGCCTTACTCAAAGATCTTGACTTTAAACATAATCCCCCTTGTAGATATCCCTCAGAAAGACACATTTTGCTGTCATCTCTTTGACACAAACTGCCACCAGGGTTTGTTCTAAAGAGGGAGCTTCTATGTTTATGTGCAGAATGTGCACAATCAAGTGTGTTGGGTTTGTCACAGTATTGCCACAATCATGGGTGTAATTACCTTTCTTTCACAATTGCAACTAAATTTGACCTGTATTGTTTCCCAAATAATAACACACATAAAATTTAATTTTCATCAAGAAATGATCAGTTACCATATTTTGGTCCTTATCTTACAGAAAGGGAACACAAACATGACCAGTTCCAGTTTTATAGGATTTTAAGGTTATTTAATATGGAAACAATGTTCTAAGTATAAGAATCAGATCTCAGAGCAAATACCAAGAAATGGCATTAGGGTTTATTCAATTATAGTTCTCAAAGACTTGATTAAAATTGGAGAAATTAAATGTTGGTAATGGGAGATTTAATCAATGTTGCTGTGAGTGTTATTAATCCAGTTTATAACAATGTAAATATTTGCCTATCCGCATGAGTACATTTTAATTGAAAAAGACCATAATGAGACAGAAGTTGTTCTATTCTACTGAAAGAGAAACAAAAACCCAAATTAGTAGAGAATTGTGATGTAAATGGTACTGAAAATATCACTCATCGGAAGCTGCATTTCCTTTCCATTGTTGCTAAGATAACTGGTATAATAACATTTTTCACCAAAAACAAACCATCTATGTTCGCTTTAATCACTAAAATCTAAACTTATCTGCAGCATATTGCAATATGATTATTTTCCACAACTTAGTATATTTGATTAATGAAAATACATACAGTGCTACTTGCCATTTCTATATGGAATACTTGAGAGTCAAATACAATGCAATTAAGTTATTGATTTGATGATTAAAGTGAAACTAACCATCAAGTGGTTTTAGTTGACAGGATGAATCGGCCGCTAAAATAGCAATTCTACCACAAGGTGAAGAGGCTTAATTCAACAACTCAAAAGCAATCATTGATTTCCTTTGGATGCCAAGTCCTGCAATAAGCACTAACGTAAGAAGATTAGCTGGGCTGTGTTGAAAAGCGCACTCACTGGTTCTGTCATCAGAAACTCTGTCTTCGTAGCAGGTTGCATCCCAAAATTACTGCTTTTAGAAAAATAATAATTTAGTTTTCATAATAAGGACACGAATTCAGACAACTATATATCAAGATAAAAGAATGTGGAGGAATGTTAATCAATTAGTTGGAATAAAATTATTGTTAGTAGTAGGTGACCTGAGGACAGACAGGCATAAAGAATCCTACCCATGTCCTTTTCTTTCATGGGTGTTAGAATATTTAGAGAAAAGGTCCCATGGGTGTTAGAATATTTAGAGAAAATGTCATACTGTGTGTTGGTTCAATTCCTTACCTAGCCCAATACTTTGCTATAACATAGTAAGAATACTGTCTTGTAACACATGCAAATTTTGCTTTGTATATATAAAGTCTTTATTCACATTTTACCTTGGAAATCCTTTACAGCATCAAATATTTATATTTATATTTATATATGTAATATAGTGCATAACAGAGTTTATTATATAATATGTAAGTTACAGAATTCCATATCTGTCAGTATGTATACCCCTTCTCTAATTTATTTCTATCTAGTCCATCCTTATATCTATCCCTTTAACTCTCATCCCTATCTCTATCTCTAACTTCATCTTCATTTCTTGTCTCTCTTTTACCACAGTTTTACAGTAAATTATTTTCAAACATCATAGAAAATGGTGTCCTGTACCAAACAAAAACTCATTGCCATAAAATTAAAACTTGACACATAATTGCTTTCAGTCATGACTCTTAGATACATTATCTGTCTCTCTGTTTTCACACACTGCTATTTAGTCATTGTAATTCTACTTTTCCCCAAGAAAGCTCCTGTGCATTGTATCCAGATAAATACAATGTTGTACCTATTACAAGGTAGAAATCCATTTGCCTGCTGTTTTTTTTTCTGAAAATATATTTAAAAAGTAATTATTCAGGAACCCACAAAGCCCAAACTAGCAAGCATGACTTTCTTTTTTAATATTTTGTGTATGGTGCATGAGTGATTTGCCTGTGTGTATTTTTTATGAAATATGCATGTTCCTGGTGCTTGGGGAAGTCAGAATAAGGAAAATAACGGACAGACGGACACCTGTCAGCTACATGATGTAAAGGTGAGGAATGAATCTTCTCCATGAGCAAGGTGTGCTTTTCACTACTGGACTGTCTCTCCAATCCTAAGCTCGACTGTTTTGATTTCATAGCTTTTATGGAAGAGGGGAATTTGGCACTTGTGTATAATAGCAAAATAAAATAAAATAGGAATTGTCTATGTAAAATTAAAGTATCAAGGTAATATAAGAGACATATAGTAAATCATTTGATAACTTGTATAATAAGCTGAAATATCCATAGCTTACACAAACAAAGCCTGAACACACATTATTTGTCATTGTCTGCATAATTCTCAATCTCCAAATCTCCAAACTCCTTCTCCATACAGTTGGTGAATGTGAGTGAGTGTGTGTGTGTGTGTGCGTGTGTGTGTGTGTGCATGTGTGTATGACCTTTCCAATTTTCTCCAGAATGCTGCCTCTATTTGAATTTATTACATCCACTTTATGGTATTAACATTAGTTAAATTCTAAATTTACAGACTTCTACTTGAAGTCCGCCTTATGATTAGAAATTCTTTTTAAAAAAAGTTGTGTTTCATTTTGTATGTAGTCAAAATGTGGAGTCTTTGAAAGCAAACCTCATACTTAACCCTGGTAAGAACTCCATGCTTTGACAATATACATCTCCTCTCAAGGACGTGTTGGTCTCAATTGGACCAAGGAATCAGTCTTTCGCTGAGCAGAACTAACAGAAAGTGAATCAGAATGAGGCAGACAAAATATTCTAGAGGAAGTGTGACGTGAAATAATGAACATAAAACTTTTGACAATGCTATATACTGTTTCAGGAAAGATTTTCACACAGCCCAACTGCCTGCTCATTTGTAATGTTCCACCTCTCTCAGTCTGGGCAGGCTACCAGGTCACAATTCTGTGACATCTGAATAAATTTTGTGACCAACTGGGGAATAGTTCACTTTTGGTTGATCCCGGAGTTGATGGTCTCCATTTATGGTTAAAAATGGAGGATAATAAATTATTTCTATTTAACAGTTATGGGTTTAGAGGGCACGATTTATTGTATTTCTTTTTTAGACCCATAGAATAACTTCACTGGATTCTACTTAAATCTCTTCCCAAAGGAAAAGAAATTTAGTAAGAGTTGGAAGTGGACATTGGCCCTGGATGGAGACTTCTGTTTTCTAGTCTGCTAACATTATACCAGTGTCTGTTAACCTGGGTGGCCATTTTTAGTGTGGACATTTTTTGAAGGAAGTAGACCGAAACCACTAAACATATTTGCTCCATGAGCTAAACCACAATAAAACAGAGGTCCCCTGTGGATAGCTTTCCTCGCCCTTTGAATTTGATTCATTTTTTACTTTATTTCCATAAGAAGCAAATATCCCCTTAGAAAGTTTCTCTTTGAAGTTTAAATGTAGTAGTGTAAGTGTATGAATGTCTGTGTATCCAGAATGCAATTATATATGAGTATCTGCTGAGATGATGAAATGACCAACTGTTTCCTGAGAAGAGCCTGGCCTCCTCTGAGAGATGGAACATGCCAGACCCTGTACCAAGCTGGAAGGGCAGTCATCACTTGCCTATTGTAAATGTGAATGCATGGGTTGGAGGGGGTTTAAAGTGTTATATGTGAGTAATATTCAGAAATCAAGAAAATGCAATATTGTTTAAGTGTGTATTTGTCAACAAATTATATGTTTCCCTGGATTTTGTCCAGTCTACCTTTACCTTCAGAGACTCTGCCTGATCATATTGTCCCTTTCTTCACTTTTGTACTGTAATAAGATTTAGGTTCTGTTTACTACAGAAACTATAAAGTATCCCAAATTGTTGGGCCAAAGACCCTGTAGTTAAATCAAATGTTGAGCAAATCAAGGAAGCTCACATGAGACCACAATCAGAAAGCACCCTGATATCCCTGGTATGATGCACACCCTTGACAGGTGCACTAAGCGTGGCTATCTTGAAGGTTTGCCTCCTTTCTTATTTTAGTGTTAATGTTTCAATGTGTGTGTGTGTGTATGTGTGTTTGAGTGTGCATGTCTGTTTGTGTTTGTGTGTCCTATTCATATTTTATGTCTTTAGGCTGATATATACCTAATTGTATGAGTCTTTACATCTCTGAAAGTATAAGTGTTGTGTGGTAGTTTAATTAACATAAACTGTATATTTCATATATGAAAAATAATTTAAGTGTGAACTCAATACAAATGTCCCAAAACCTTCCTTTGTAAAACTTAGTAATGTCTTTCACATGCTATATTGCACAAATGAGAAAGAGATACAATTTGTCCCCTGATAGCTACAGAGGTGAAGTTTCTTGAAATATACATCACTATGGGGAAATTAGCAAGATGCTTGTAGAGTTAGGAATGTGAATTAGCAGGGCCCTTAGCATAGTAGCCACACACGCAAACACAAAAAAAATTTAGAACATTGGCATACTTAAAAAGAAAATAGTTATTCCTCCTTTATTCAAATAAAAATCAATTTTCTTTAACTAACTAGTTAAGTTATATGTCAATAGATTTTTTATCAAAATGACATTGCATTAAATAGTTCATAAGAGATATTTTATCCTTTGAAAGCACTGTGAGGCTATGTAAATCATAAAAATATTGTTCAAGGAGCACATATATTCATATCATTTTACTTTAAAACAAATGCCATTGGAGATGCCAATAAACTGGAGAGATCAGTTTTAAGGTAAGATATGTTCTTTATGTCAGTGAATCAGAAAATAGGTGAATCGGTTCATTTTTCCAGAAAAAAAAAAAAGAATGTTATTGACTTCTTTGGGTTTCAGTCTATTATGAGAGATGCTGACAAGCATCCAACCACAGTGTCAGTAACAGAGTTCTGTTAGGGGATTCTGCACAAAGAATAATGCAAAAATCAATTCCCAGTCAATAGTCAGTGTCTCTGCTGGTGGCGGACAAATTTCTCTTTAGAGAGCTGTTGCTGCTCAGGGCAAAGACTATTTAATTATTAGTGATGATGGTGAATTGATCTGAGCTCCACCATGTCACATAGGTCAAACGAAGCTCTCCACAGTAGTGCCATTTGCTTTTTGACCTTTTCCAGAGCCAGCAGCTTGGGATGACTTCAAGTCTCTTTAGCATAAGCACTTGCAATGGTCTTGAAGCATCTACTGTCTTTCTCTCAAAACCATAAAGACTGTGATAGTCAGGCAGCCTTCTGCAACACAGTCTATTCTGTTTTATAGTTAGGCTGTAGACCCCACATGGCCGTAATCATCAACCCCACTGTTCTCATCCATTCACCAACCACCTGTGTCTCATACTGAACTAGTGAGGACTAAAGCTTGGCCACCTGGAGGGTGGGTGCTTGGAAAACAGCAATAGAAGTCTTAATCACCCCACTTCTGAATAATGGCACTACCTCGCTCCAAATTAAGTGTGTAATTGCCAACCGTATTTATCCTCTCAGAGGGATTAACTTTTATTGATCGACTTAAGAAGATTCTCTGCCACGATTTGCCCACCACCCTGATAGAATGCAAGCTGTATACCACTCTGTTATACAAACGAAGTGGCCGAGGGAGGAGAACATAGCTGAATTTTCTAGATAGACTCCATGTCAGTGAAAGAAAAGTTTCTGAGACCAAAGCAATTCTGGATGGAAGAATGTGCCTACAAGTTCAATTTTGCTTTATGCTGTTTTTCCTGGAAAATAGCACAGTATCATTAAATAAATGTTATACATGGACTATTTAAAATGTACTTTTCTCCTTGTAACAGGTTCTCATGTCGTTCCAATTTTAACTTTGATTCTAATCAATGTACCAGAGAGAATGCTAATAAATACGCTCCTTCACGTTTAGGAGTCAAGTCCTCCACATTCATCTTGAATCAGTCTCTTGAAGCAAATAGTGGGAAATGTGCAAGGATGTCTTTTCCCTAAAAGTATCTGCATAGAGGCAAGGGGATGAAACATGTGACTCACTTATTGGGCTTTGCCTGAGGATGTGGGTGGCTGTGCTCAGTGATTTAACCCCATTGAGATCATCTTGCTGATTCATCCCTGGGCAATGATGGACATCAGTGCACACAGAGTCAATATTGTGAAGATTAGAGGACAGAGAATGGGCCTTTCATTTTAAAGATTGCATCAAATTTGAGTCATGACTCAGTGACCTTAGCTCCAAATGAAAATCCAAACTACATGGTGGTACGGCAAAGATGATTAAATTTATGGGTGGAGGTTAATGAGACTGCTTAAATGGGATTAAAAAAATTCAATCTTATAAAATCTTTAATAAGGACTTTTGGCCTTTGAAACTGTAAAATTATCAACATACATCTGTATTTATTACTTTTCAAAACACACTTCGACATTCCACTTTCTAAGAGATATGCAATATATTAGATGATTTCATTAAAAACGAAGACTGAAGTTTATTAACACACTTCTGTTAATTTTACTCATAATGAAATAGGTCAATTTTCATTCACATATAACCAATGGATTTCTCCTTAATGTCTAATGAACATTTTTCTATTTTTATGATGTAGATAGCAAAGTCAAAAAATGTATTTTGACAATATTTTTGCTTTACTAATCCAACATATTTCATATTTTATCTATCCACTCAGATGCATGGATACATTCATATGTTCATATGCAAATAGACATAGCTACCATTTTATTTGAATTCTCAAATTTCATCTGAAGTACATTGAGACTATAACAGTCTCTTTAAATTTTTTATTTTTGTTCTTGACTTTTTAAGTAAATTATTTCCCATCATTTGATCTGCTCATTTATTACAGAGATTAAACTCTAAACTATTAATTGTGTATAGGTGATAAGTAAAAATAATATTAATGGACTATTCCTGCCTTTGTGACTTAGTCTCTTTAAGAATTTCTGCAGAAAGAATATGTAAATAGAATTAGTTAAAAAAAATAGGATGGGTCACTCTGTGGAAAGGAAAGAGATAATAATACAGCTAGGAAGCACAACTATCAAGAAAGGTGTTGGCCTGACCTTAAAAGTCATTAATAGACTGATAAGCCAATGACAATGGCACTGGGATTTGTCTCTACTGCATATACTGGGTTTTTGGGGTCCTATTTTCATTGGATGCACACCTTCCTAAGCCTGGATGGAGGGGGGAGAGCTTTGGACATCTCACAGGGCAGGGTATCTTGCCCTCTCTCTTAGGACTGGAGAGGGGGTGGGGGTAAAAGGTGTCATGGGGAGTGGGAGGGAAGAAAGTGGGAATTTTGATTGACATTATTTTTAAAGTAATAAAAAAAAGTCTTTAACAGAATTGTAATAGGATTGAATTATGCTATGAAAGAAAACCACAGGAGCAAAAATTTTTGTTTTTATTTGTTCATTTTGGGGTTTTTTGCTTGTTTTTTTTATGGAAAGAAACATACTGATTTATTTCAGGACGACAAATTTTCCAGCAGTAAAATGCGAAGTAGACAAGCACCCTATGGATTTTGCCTTTGAAAAGACCATGTATGAGTCCCCAAAAATATTTTGAAAAGTAACAAGAACACCATGGTCTTTCACTGGTTTAGGAAATGGTCTGACACACTGAAAAAAAAAAAAAAAACACATAGTTTGAAAAAAAAAGCACACTTGAGCAATAAACCCAAAATGAGGAGGGGGGATGATTGGGCAGATGAAGGGAGTGTAAGCTGACCCAGGAATTAGTTGATAAATAACAAGGATGCTAGGGAAGTTGAGGCGCCATGTGTTTCAATGCAACAGCGTGGATGAGCAGCCAACAGTTCATATCCAAGAGGCCTGATACTCAGAAAGATGGCAGAAACTGGAGCAAAAATGTGTTGATTATAAAATTGTTGGTGAAGGATGGAAGACTCAGAATTTGACTGGAGTCAGCAATACAAGTAGACAAGAAGAACTGATCATTCAGCAGAGTTCACTTGTCAAGGCCAAGAAGAGAATAAGAAAGCCTGTTTTTGTTTTTACTTTTTTCCTAAGGAGAAATAGAAAGGATGAGAATTCTAATGGGAGGGGATATGGGAAGAAAATGGGAGAAGTAAAGGGAGGGGAAACCATAATCAGAATATATTGTGTGGTCCAGTATATTTTTAATAAAAGAAAATAGTAAACATAATATTTTCACTTAAGAAAAATCAGCTGAATATATTTGACCTGTCCATGAATAGTATATTTTTTTTATCATATGGACCTGAAAATCTGTAAAGTGACTTTGCAAAAATTATCCTTTATTTCAGTTTTATCCACTCACTTTCATCTCATACAAAGCTCTGACTCATTTTCTTCATCATCACCTGAGAATAAATGTAAAGAGATTATTATTTGAATTGATACCTTGGAAGCTAATATTCTGAGGAATCATCTGGATGTCTAGTTAAACGGTAGGATTTTGTCTCTGTAGGTGGGAAATGATAGTATGCTTCTACCTAAGAACTCTAGGCAATGCTGCTCTTTCTGTATCAGTCTGGAAACACTGTGAGAGTAGTGAGGTTTAAAGACCAAAGAGCCTTCCAATTCAGTTATATGAATTAATTTGGCACAGGGATTAAGCTCAAGTGATATTGTTGACCATACTGTACTCTGTCACTCTCTTTCTCCTCCTCCAATTTTTATTATACACTCATTTTATTCTGTCATGTTTCTAACGACGAAGGTGGCGAGGACATAGTATTCTAGGAAACTGTAATTTTTCAATGTTCATTCAAACAGAGATAGATGACAGGACAAGAAAGACTAGTGGGTTAATAGTGTTTGTAATTTCATACCCAGTAAAGGACACATCCATATTTGAATAGGTGGAGGATTCTTACTGACTTCTACTCTAACTTGGGTGAGTCAATCATCTTAGTATCCTGATAAAGCTGTCATTATCCAATGATTTTACTACCCTGAAATTTTAGGAATGAAAAATGAAAGATGCTATGACCCCTTTGTCGCTTTTCTGAGACAAAATTTTCATCCAAAGCAAAATGCACCTCTTAGTCCTTTATTCTTAAGGGTAATGCATGGAGAAGCCTAGCTCCAAGGTTATTTAGGAGATGTATTTATCAGTGTGTCTGCCTGGGGTAAAGGACTAAGGTGAGCCCAACCTAAATGCACACAGCTTCTGTGATTCTAATACTTTCCTTTACCGGGAGTAATTTTACAGAGCTTGTGCCAGATTTTGTGGCCAAACTGAAAACCACACTTAAGTTCAGCAAGCATTACACTTCCCAAATTGGCCCTTCAGGGACCACAGCATGGAGGTGAAGGCAGAAGAATTTTGTTTGTGAACAGGCACCCACATAAGTAAAGCTGACCACAAAGAAGTCATTAAAACAACACAAGAGTCATCATTTATGGAAAGAATTTCAAATGTTAAAAGAATTGTTGAAACACCCTGAGAAGAAAGTAGTATGTGTTTCATGTGAATTGAGAATGATGTATTTTATATAAGATTATATCGGAAACAAGCCATTTCTCTTGCTTTATTTCTTAACAAAATTTTCTCATTGTCTTTTAATGAATCAGTTTGATTTGGGGTTTGTTATATTTCTTCTACAGTAACTTTGATTTTACAAAGACCAACAAACAAATCCAATCAGTCTTCTTGCTTTCTACATTTAATCTTTTTTTTTTTTTTTGATTTTTTGAGACAGGGTTTCTCTGTAGTTTTGACGTCATTCCTGCAAGTAGTTCTTGTATACCAGGCTGACCTTTGTCTCACAAGTGCTGGGATTACATTTAATCATTATCAATCGAACCTCAAATATTCTCTAATAGTTAACAGTGATGAGACAACTTCATTGGTGTATTCTAAATAAAATTTATTGTTTTCTACTTCATGTTAGATGGTTGGTAGTTGGGACGGAAACCACTTAAGATGTTCTTGTGGGTGCCTCTTCCTGGGACGACATGAACAAAGATCTAACTACTTGAAATGTATCAGCAGTGACAAACAAAGAAATTATTTCACCCAAATCCATCTTCATGAACCAATGAGTTCACTAAGAAGCTTACAAGAGCATGGATAAAATGTATTTTTGGGAAGAAGATGGAAGACACAAAGGCATCAGGATTGTTGAAAAGTCCACTCTAACATGCACAGCAGGTCACTGTGTATCTCTGGAACTTCTTGTACATTCTTCAGACATATCAATCAACTTATATAACTACTGAAGGTTCTTGCATATCTCTTTTGAGTCTCAGAAACATTGAGATTTGTAAAATTTAGTTACTTCCTAAGTCTTGTAAGTTTCACTTACTTCCCGAGTTTTCCTTCAAGAGAAACCATTTCAGTTTAGAGGAAGTAACTAAACACCTTCTTCAGGAGCTTTTACAGTACTTTATGAAAACTGAAAAAGTCTCTCAGAATTTTATCATTATGAAAAATAAAAGTTTGAAAGAATAGACTTGAAGGTCAGATGGAATTGTGTTGGGATGAGAGAGGAAGACATTTCAGTAGAAGTTGTAAGGTTATCCCAAGCAGAGTGAAGAGAAATTGTAAGAACGGAACCGCTTGTGCTCATGAAACAATATCAGGGGTGCACGAAAGTGAGGCAAGAAGGTCCAGGGTAACCTGTCTCTACTGTCATACAGGGGATAAACACAGGAAGGAATGAGGAGAACGCTGATAGACCCCTGATGCAAACAAAACCACACACAACATCAAGAGCTGGGAACAGCATGAAATTCAGTCTCTTAAAGCAGTGGTTCTCAACCTTCTTATTAATACAGTTCCTCATGTTGTGGTGACCCCAACCATAAAATTATTTTGTTGGTACTTCATAATTGTAATGCTGCTATTGTTATAAATTGTAATATAAATACCTGATATGAGATTCCAAAAGGGACATGACCCACCTGTTGAGAACTACTGTCTTAAAGGATACTAGAGTTAAACCATTTGTTTATACTTATGGATCTTAGTACACACAACTGTGTCTGTGTTTCTTTGTAACAGTTTGCTTTTATTTTCACCTTATAGCTGGATAATTTCAGAGTTAAGCTTTAAAACGAGGCTATGAGTGAATAACCACAATTTTGTCCTTTCTAATACCAGCTTCATTAACCTGAAGGACTGGCCCAGTGGATGAGAAAGTGAGAGAGACTTATAGTTTCTTCTCTTCAGACAATCCTGAGCATAAAAGGAGAACCTTCAGCATTATTACCTTTTCCTCTAATATTTCATATGTTTGGGTTTATGTATGAAATGAGTCAGACCAGACAGGGTAGAGCCAAGTCTGTACAAGGACCATATGCTACTGGGGCCTGCAGCCAAGACATCGAGTAAGTACCTATAAGTACCTGAGAATATCCACATCAAATTCACATGAGAACAAATGGCTCATTTGAGCCAAGCAGTCATTCTCCACATCCACTTACTGGTAATTACACTCTGGAGATGGGCAAGTTAGAGTAGCCAATATGCCAGAAAACCTGTGTCCTACTGTCCTGTATTCCTGTGTCTCAGGACTTCCCAGCCAGTGAAACAAGGTACCAATAATTGGTGGCTATCTATACAACTCAGTGCCAGCTGTAAGTCTACAGGACAAAGTCATCAACTTAGATATCATGAAACTTCATAATGGAGGCTAAGGACTTTCCCAGCGGAACCAAATTGAATTACTGTGGATCTTTCTCCAAGTTCATCGCTGACTGTGTGGAAGAACAGTTCAATATTCCCCTTGAACTTTTAATGTAAAATGTGGACTTAAGATTTTATACAGGGTTTACAAATGTTTCCCTATTGCCACTAACTTGAATGATGAATTTATCCATTTTAAAGTCGTGAAATTATGTAATATTTTATACAATATTTTGTGTAGCTTGGCAGTGGTGGCATACTCCTTTAATCCCAGCACTTGGGAGGCAGAGGCAGGGGGATTTCTGTGAGTTCAAGGTCACATGGTTGTACAGATCTAGTTCCAGGACAGTCAAGGCTGTTGCACAGAGAAACCTTGTCTTGAAGCAAAAAGAAAAGAAAAAAGGGTTTATTTTAAAATTAATTTTAAATTTGATTTACATTTGTTTCATAAGTATATAATAATTGTATAAAGGTATTCCATTATAATAGTCCCTTCCTTTAAGCATTTTTTATTAGTCAAATATTTCTATCCCTTTGGTGGATATATAGTCTAATTTAAGAATAAACTGTATCTAGCAAACATCTGATATGACATGAGTTATTGCCAACCAAGGAATTCTTCATAATGTTGTATGTTACACGTGTCTGTATTTCACAACCTCTTTTAATTGCTTTTTATTTCCTGAAGGAAAACCTATTTTTCTTGACACAGCAAAGAAGTTACATCTATGAGCTCATAGCCATTGAGAAAACATGCATAAGACCTGTACACATTGAGAGAAACAAGAGGTAGGAAGTTCTATCACTAGCTGTATTTGACTATGTTTGTTGCTGTTTTGATTATTTAATATTTTTTAATTTCATTTTACATTCCAACCACAGCTTTCCCTCCTGCTTGTCCTCCCACCCCCCTCACCTGCCTCCAAGCCTATCCGATCTTCCCATAGGGAGTCAACAAAGCCTGGAACATTCAGTTGGGGCAGGACCAAGCTCCCCTATCCTGTATTAAGGCTCAGCATGGTATTGAACCATAGGGATTGGGCTCCAACAAACTAGCTCACGCGCCAAGGATAGATCCTGTTCCTACTGCCAGGGCCTCCTCTGTTAGTTCAAGCTTCACCACTGTCTCCGACAGATGGAGGACCTAGTTATGTCCCACAAAGACATAACAGACACAGCTGTCAGTCTAGAGTTATGAGTTTCCAGGAGCTTGGTTCATCTGTCTTTGTAGATTTCTCCATAATGATCTCGGCCTACGTTGAAGATTAGAACATGATGGAACTGTGTGTGAGTGAGTAGAGGGGGGAGTGGGGGAGTAATGAAAGAGAGATCTTGATAGAGAGAGCCACTATGGGGTTAGGGAGAAACCTTGTGCTAGGAAAAATCCCAAGAATCCACAAGGATGACCCCAGCTAAGACTCCTAGCAAGAGTGGAGAGGGTACCCTAATTGGCCTTCCCCTGTAACCAAATTGGTTAATACCCCATCATCACAGAACCTTTATCCAGTAAATGATGGAATCAGATGCAGAGATCCACAAACAAGCAACAGGCCAAACTCCAGAAATCCAATTGTTTCGATTTTTTTTTTAAGTGAAAGGATGCAAAGTTGGAATGGTCAGGAAGGATGGGGGACTTCATGGGACATTGGGGAGGGAAATGAATAAGACCACAAAAAGAAATTCTCAAAGAACTATAAAAATGTACAAGTAGAAAAGGGGTGGGCAGGGTCAAATCAGGTGTCTTGTTACTTGACTGTGTTCTGAGCACTCAGGAGTTTTAAGCAGGAGATTTTAGAGTTACAGTGCACCCTTGGGGGTATATAGTAAGACCTGATCTCAGTTGAAATGAAAGGGAAGGGAAGAGGAGGGGAGGGGAGGAGAGGGAAAGATGTAAGGAAAAAAGGAAGAAGGGAAAATCAAGAAAGCATACAAGTAGACAAAACAACACCAATACAGACCCTGGAAGTATAAGTTCAAGTCTATGTTAGGCCTTTTATCAGTCTAGCTTCCCTTAGTGAAAAGATATTTTTCTTTCTCTAGTGAATTCCTTATTAAAATTTTTTTCTTTTCTATTTTAATCAAAATTTCTTCCTTCTTCTTGCTTTAACTCATACGATACCTAGTCAGGTCATATCTACTTTCTTAGTTAGAGTTACTACTGCTGCAATGAAATTCTGTGAAAAGGAAGGGGTTTCTTTGGTTTACACTTCCTTATCACTGTTCATCCTCCAAGGAAGTCAGGAAAGAAGCTCAGAGCAGGAACCTGGAGGCAGAAGTTGTTGCATAGGTCATGAAGGGGTACTGCTTACTGGCTTGCTTCCCATGGCTTCCTTATCTGCTTCCTTATAGACTACCCAGGACCACCAACCCAGAGACACTAACACCTACAATGGGCTGCACCCTCCTATCAACTATGTTAGCTTAGACTTGTCCCCTACTACCTCTTATAAACCAAATTAACCCGTTTCTCTATCTTCATTTTGATGTTCTGACACATGACTCAGTTACCTCTGTTCTGTCCGTATGACCGATTTCTTTAGTCTAATTGGAGTCTCTCTGGCATAATTCCTGTGCTGAGAGTCTGCCTCTTTTCCTCTGTCTCCCCAGAAATCCCATTTTTCTCTCCTGCCTTACTATTGGCCATTTCATTCCTTATTGAACTAATGAAAAGGTGCCTCGGGGCAGAGATAAACAAATAGAATCAACAAATAATCCGCAACAAATCACTAATTAAGATGTTCTTCCAGCTTGCCTAAAGCCAGTTTTTATGGAGACATTTTCTCAATTGAATTCTCTTCCTCTCAGATGACTTTGTGTTGTGACAAGTTTACATTAAACTATCCAGCACACCTACTGGTCCCTGAATACCATCTCCTCATTGTGTAGTATCTTACAATACTACGGATGGCACATTTCAGTATTATCCCTCCAATTTTCTGAAACCCACCTTTCGACATTTGTGTAAGTGGAGGTAGGATAGCATGTGGCGACCACAGCCATATTATATAAACCCCGGGAACATAGCAGTTTACATCTGCTCAGATGTCCAGAGTAAATGGTTGGTTAATAATGGCAAATGTTGATGGAGATACGGAGCATCTCAGTCCTCCGTCCTAGCTGGTGGGGAAAATATGATTCTGTGGCTAAGGAGAAACAACATGTTGCTTCCTCCGAAGCTTAAACACAAAGTGACTCCCAGGACTTTCAGGATTATGCACCAACCTGGAAAGGCTGAAATCAAGTGCATGACCTGGCTCCTGTGTGAATATTTGTAGTAGCCAGGGAGAAGTGGCCCTAGTATCCACCAGCTCAAGGGTGAAAGATCAAACATGACATTTATTAACATGGAGCTACTCTACAATAAAGAAACAAACCAAGGATATTATGGTAACTGAAATAATGAAGTCCACAGGTCGCCAGATATTGGTGGATTCCAATTTGAAATGTCCATCTCAGTGGAGACATGAAGTCTCATGGCAGTAAGGAACTGGGAATCTGTGTACTTATGTAAGCAGTGGCCAGTGACTGCTGAAGGTAAACATCTCCAAAACACTGCAAAGCTGCAGCAATATACAAAATCAGCCAATAGTTAATGAACGCTGTGACTGATAACGTCTTATCTTAATAAATGTAGAATAAAAGAATTTTGTTAGGTAAGTAGACTTCATTTTTCATTATTTGCCTAATGGTAAAGCAATTCCCCATTTCTCTTTTACATTTTATGTGCCACAATACGTGAACCTTTTAAGGTGAACTCATCAGTGAAACAAGCTAAAATGCACTTTACTGGAAAGATTCCAGTTAAAGCATAATTATCCCCTTCCTCACTTAATTTCAAAATAGTCAACGAAAAACTCCTTTTCTGTGAAGTCGGATATAGATACATTATTTTACATCATACCTCTAGTGATTTTAATGCTCTCTTTAAGTTACTTTAAGTTAGCAAGATCAAGGTATGGAGGAAATCCCCGTGGCTGTGGGCAATATTTCAGTACGAACTTGCTTAAGTGGGAAATTGTCTTTTCTTATAGAGTGGGAGTGATTCTTCCTGTCTGCAGGTGTTTTCAGTAGACACCTTGGGAGGCTGGCAAACACTTGAAGGTAAAGCTGCAAATATCTTTTTTGGAATACATTTTAAAATGCATTTAGTGTATTTTAAAGAAAACATAATTCAAAAATTTCTAATTCTTGACACTCAAGTCACCAACACATCAGCTTTCAAGGGGAGTTGCATGGAAAGTTTTGGATAACTTCTACTGTCTCTGAGAGAATCCAAGAAATTTTGGTTTTCGCAGTGTATGCTGTGCTTCTGGTGAGTTCATTGAACTTGGATTCTAACAGGTCCTTTTGCCTGCCTCAGGCAGAGGAACAACAGCACTGCTGACAATTTCAGTAAATCTGCTGTGACTCCTGATGCCATGGTGATCTCCTAAGATTCAGACCACACACAGAGCTCAGAGAAGGTCAGGCCTTTCCCTTGGGTGACTAGTTCTGAGAGCACTCATTTGCATTGGTGTAGATGCCTTTCGGTGTCTGGCTTTATGATTCTGCACTTCAAAGGATTACTGCTTACTCAATATTATGAAGCATTTTATTACACTTTATTTGCTAAGTGCTCGGTAAATCCTTTCCAATTTATTTTTGCATGAAGAGTAATTTATTTCTCATAAGGTGTAAAAAATTACTACACATTTTATATATCACTGATTCCATAAAAAAATGCTTCCGTGTGTGCGTTGTATTCATAGCCGGTAAAAATTACCTCTAATGTTCTATAAGAAGAAGTAGTTTGGGAATAAAAGTGTGCTTGAAAGTAAGTAATTTTGTTCAGCCTTTGTATTTTTGTAGTTAAATGTTTTCCTCCTGATCCAGTGTATGCATTAAAAATGGTTAAGTGACTCTTTACTTATTCAGCTCCTCTTTATCTCATTTTCCCAAATGAAATATTTAGTACTGCATTTATTACTCTGCCCATATGGAGCAGTTACTAGCATGTCATCTCCAGTGTCCATTTGCAGATCAATTTCCCTTTCTAAGGTTACTTGATCTGACAATTAACAGCATGCTATTATACAAAATTTTATCTAAGTGGATCACTATGCAGAAATTATGCCTTATAATGATATTTTCTGAGGTGTGTTCTGAAATCTTTTCCCCTTTGAATAACATTCAGAATTTATAGGGCTTATAAATGGTATGTTTACTTTTATATAATTTAAATTCCTTGCTAGAAAGGCAAATGAACTTTGTTTTCCTTCAGATAAACTCTACATTGTATGTTTTAATGGATTAAATAGTCATTTGGGGAACGAAATTGTTAGCTTTCACTATGTGCTGTCAGTGATATGCTCGTTAATGGAATGGGCATTTACAACATGAAATTATCAATAAATGCAGTATGTACACCAGTTAACCTTTGCCCTTGTCTATCTATGACCAGAAAACATAACAATTGCATCTTTAAGGATACAAGAAAATATTACAGCAGGGGTAACATCTATGACTCTGTGGTAGTCTCAAATTCGTGATTGCCCCAAGCTTAAAAGTAGGTAATTTGACTGTGGTGGACTATGATCATGGAAGTGGCCTTTAAAAAAAGATATATAGGATTTTATCTAGTACTATGTTCACCCACCATTGATTATCAACAGCTTCCTTTATCTGCTTAAATGAAGAAGAAGCAACTGTCCCATGTTTCTATTTTTCTTAATTTTTTTTATTTTATTTTATTATTTATTTATTTATTAAAGATTTTTATTATTTCTTTGAGAATTTTTTTTCTCGAGACAGGGTTTCACCGTAGCTTTTGGTTCCTTTCCTGGAACTAGCTCTTCTAGACCAGGCTGGCCTCGAACTCACAGAGATCCGCCTGCCTCTGCCTCCCGAGTGCTAGGATTAAAGGTGTGTGCCACCACCACCCAGCAGAGAATTTTTTACAATGCATTTTTGACCATACCTAGCTCTCCACTAAGTACCCAGAGATCCACCCGTACTTCTAGTTCCACCCACCTTTATGTCCTCCTTAAAAAGTTAAATTTATTTTGTACTATCCATTTGGGTATGTGTCTTCCAATAGAGCATGGGGCCCCAACCAGGGGCGCAAACTGACTTTCCCTCTTCTATCAACTGCCAATAGCTTCTCAGCTAGAAGTGAGACTTTCATTAACATTCTCCCCTTGCTATATTGCTATTTTCTATTTAGTTTGAGGTTGCACATGTCTTGTCTACACAATCACATTTACCATGAGGAGAGGCATTGTCATTCCATTACAAAACAACTCCATATATAATAAATAATTTATATATAAGATTTTATATAACTTATGAAATAGGTTCACACGTCAATTTTCAAAATTATGTTATCATTATTTATCCATGTCCATATTACCTCATCTACCATGCCCTCCCACCTCTTCCCCCAATTTAACCATAGTTGCTCCCAAGTTCTCCTTTTGATCTTTATCCCAGTGCATTCTATCTAAAGCAGTGAAGCGGCTTAGTGTCTCAGGTTCATTATTAAGGGTGTGAACGGGAAGGACTATTGCCAGAATTCTGGCTGCTCAAATGCAGCTTTGCTCATTATTCAGTAGCACAACACTGCCATAATTTTTATTTGTATGAATTGAGTTTATATATTGCATTTTTAATGTGAAGATCCTGGAGTTTTAATCACAGCAGCCTGGAAGTGAGCTATTTCACTGGTCTCCACTCTCTTATTTCCCCTCCTCTGCCTACTCCTATCACTGAAGAGCATTCAAAGACTCACATTGTGTCTCTAATTAGTTTAGAGTATGCATTTTCAAATTTCACCATCTTACAAATATTCCAGAGAAGGCACAAGGGTTTTTGTAAATATTTTTTCAATGTGTTGTTTATATAAGTTTAGTGGTTAATGATCCTTTTCGATTTCTTCTTTTTGAAAGAGTTGTGATGATATGTATCTGCAATTGTATTTTATTTCTTTAAATAAATAATATGTGGTAGAATTATTTGCCTGTATTTGTCAATGATATACTGATATTATCTGTAAAAGTTACATTTATAAAACTTTGTTTGGGTTCTACTTTGCAATAGTTTCATCCTAAAAAATAATGAGAGATGTTTAAATTCAATAAATGTTTGTTTCATCTCAAAGTTCTTTGCGGTTCGATCTCATATTTAAGAACATTTGTTGTTTGGTGGGTAGAAAGAGTGGCTTGAGAGATGGCTCAGCAGTTAAGAACACTGTAGGCTCTTCCAAAGGTCCGAAGTTCAGTTCCTAGCAAACTCGTAGTGGCTCACAACCATCTATATTGAGATTTGGTGCCCTTTTGAGGAAGAGATCTGGTCAGTCATCCTCAACAACTTAGACCATGAAACCCAATATGGACAAGTTTAACAGAATCACCATATACCCATATATGGGCTGCCCATGCATGCTTCAGCATTGCCAGGGCAAACATTTCTTTCTTTCTTTTTTTTCATTCTAGTAGAAAGAGCGATAAGGGGAAAAATAAATCAAACTTTTGTGTCCTTCAAGATGGTTTTAGAAGATTTTTTTTCATATTAATTAATGCCATAAAAATGGATCTATCTCTATCTATCTTTCTATCTACCAACCTATAGTCTTCTTATGATTTAAATTTAAACTACATATGTACCTATCTTATACATGCATATATTTATGACATTTCCATACCTATATAGAACATATGTGCAACCGTTCTATCATAGTGCACATGCACTAGGAAGCAATGGTAGGAGATGGTAGGGAAATACAATTTCCCACACTTAATTTTGAGGCCAGAGAACATCACTCAGAAATCATCAGTATTAAAACTGGTGTTTCATTAGTTTACTTGCAATTTCAGTAAGTAGAGTGAACAAACATTCCCATATGTCACATTACTAATATTTCATAGATACAAATGTAGATTTAACATCATTTCAATTATTACCCCATAGAATTTCCTTAGGAATATATTATTACATAAGTTCACAATATCTGTAGGCTTTGCATTTTAATTCTGTATATATACTCAAGTCAAATACTAAATTAAAAATATTTTACCTGTAATTTATAAAATAATATTGAGAGAATGTTAAAATATGAAACTGATGGGTTTATTTTACCCAACTTTTGTGAATATATACTAAAAAGCTTGCCTAATAATTCTGTCTTAAATATTTTTGACAGTACAAAGCTCTCCTAGTCCAATAACATTGACTCTGGTCTCCTTTCTCCATGAGCAGAACCATATTTTGTGTGAGCTATTTTCAGATGCATCACCATCTGCAGCTGGGTGATTAGTGAAGTTCAGGAATGTGTTTTCTACATTTCAACCCTATTGGCCGCTTATATTGCTTTATTATTTTAATTGGAAAGACTGATTTTCATTGTGAGTATTATATGCCATTTGTATGTTAAAACATAACCTCAAATATTCATGTGCTTTGAAATTGCACTATCATTTTGAATGATAGTATTCTGAGATTAGTCTGAGGTATCACTAAGTGTTCCTGGAATGGGTCTGTGCTCCATGGTGGTAAAGGAAAGGGAAGTTACATCTCAATGTTAACTGACTAGAACATGACAAGTAAACAAGTTTAATTGTGTTATTCACCTCATTGACTTTAATGAGTCAATAATAGATGTAATAGGCACCTCAGGACCAGATGGCACAGGGTAAAAAGTCCCCATGAAATGCCATTTTTTCATCTCAAGTATCTGATAAATATGTTAGCGTCCTGGACGATGGCAATTGCTAAAATTTCTTAGCAGCTGGTCAGTCAGTCTCCACGGCAGGGACTGCCAATTGCTGTTTATAGCTCACATTAGCACTTTACATTTGTAGATATAGTGTGTGTGAATTTTTCGTGATGCTATAGCTAATTAACTGTATAAAATGTGCATATGTATTTTAAAAAAATCAGCAGGAATTGGCTATAATAAGTCATATCAAATAATTGTTAAAATATACATATGTTTTTAAAAATTTATCAGGGATTAGATAAAATGAATCATACTGATAATTGTTAAAACATACACGTGTCTTTAAAAATTCAGTAGGGACTGACTAAAATGAATCATATGTTGAACTTTGTACACGAGCCGCAATCTGATCTGAACTGATGAACACCAGCATGCACTAGGGGAAATGACCATTTCATTCCATATAACCTTAGAGTATGTTTTAAGAAGAAACTCTAGTTGTTGCTTCAGACACTAAATAAGACTTATTTAATAAATAGAAAGAAATTAAATAGTTTTCTTGTAATATCTAAAACCCAATATAATAGTAAATGCTTGCCACAGCGATATTTTCTTTTAGTTTTAATGTATAATTTTGTTTATGGAGAAGTAAATAAATATTTACCTTATATTTAAACTTTATATCAGAGGACATATAGAAGGCCAAAGCTCTGCCTACCTATATTCAAAGCTATAAACCACATCACATGACACTGTTCAGAGGAAAACTTCCCTCTCCGGCTTCTTTTCAGCTCACCTTTTTGTAGTTTGGGATTTATTTGCATGGATTTAGCATTGAATTAGTTTTTCTTATTGGTATTCTAGCTAACACTTTTCACAATTAAAATTCTGTGGTTTGTGATAAAATAAAAGTTCATTGTACTATCTATCTAAGAAAGGATGTATTTGAAAATTTTATATGTGAGACTTTGAACTTGTATCACTTTGTATCTTCTAGATAAATAGGAACATGATACTTCTGGTTTTGATAAGTCAGGGGATTTAGAATAAAGAAATATCAAAATTGATTTTTTATAGCCTATGATTTAATATTTGTTTTATTTTGCAAAATTAATTCCAACTTCTGAAAATAATGATATATTCATGAAAATATTGAAAACCTCAGTGAATATTAAGAATTTGTTGTATCTTGAAAAACGTTGTAGGAAATTTAGCAAACAGGCTGTACTGTTACAGACAGAGGAACACAATGGAGGAATTTGAACTTTATTTCTTGACTCAACTTTGTGCTATGACTACTTATTATTTCATATATGTTGTTAGGTTTTAAATTTGATTTATTATCACTGAATTTGAAGAAATAGACTAGAGTCTAAGATACATAAAACTATACATGGTTGCAATATGCTATGGGAATGCATAGTTATATCCACAAATACGCATTTGTGAAAGGATAAAATACAACAGTATTAGAAAACTTGTATAACAATAGGCAAGAGTTTAAAATACAAAAGCCACTAAATGTGCAGCAAAGAATAAAACAATGTTTACCCTAATTAAACAATAGACAAGACAAACGAAGATAGCAATTTGTGTGGATTAGCTCTCAACCATATGGCTAAAGAAGAAGTGAACCTGCCACGATGCAGTGTCTATCTGTGATTTCTGCTTTGCTTCTCTTAGAGTATTAGTGAGATATTTGGAAAAGATTTTGTTGTGTTAATGTCACTTTTTCAGTTTTGAAAACGGCATTTATGTCCTAAAATAATTTCTTCATTTTCAGTTGAAAGCTGAAATATTTAATGATAAAAGAGTATCAGATATGCCACACCTAAATGGTTTTGGAAAAAGTATATTCATATGTGTGTATTCATTATAGTACTTAACAAAATTCAAACTTCAAACATAGACTATGAAAGAAAATGTGTCATGAGAAGGAGTTAAGTGGGAATATACACTGCTGGGACAAATCAAAGGACATGTATCAATGGGTATTAAGACTGAGCAGGTGCAAACACATCACTAATTAGCTTCTTTACAAATTCAACAAATAGACCAAAATACAACATTTTTGTTCTTTTTTTTTTTCCCCTGGAAAACTGAAAAGGCCATAACCTAACTGGAAACAAACTTAAAATCCATAAAATGTAGACTGGAAAAATAACTGGTGGTATACTGGGTATCAGTTAAATTTCTCAACCTAGGGACAGAATTCCTGATACAATTTAAAGGGACCATAGTTTATTCTGACTCATCATTTTAGAGTGTTATATCCATGATTACGAGATTTCATAGACTTTGGTAGAATATCCTGACCAATGGAAGCTTATAGTGGTGAAAAAATGTTCTTCATTTATCAAATGAGAACAGAGAATAATATACACTAAGATCAAGCCCCTAAAATCCTATTTCCTCCTTATAGGTTTTATTTCCCAAATGCTCAAACATTCTAATAGCAATACAAGATAGATAACAAGAAAAATTCATGTATCTAAAGGACATTTCACAACTGAGTTACAAATATAACTTAGGAACTTGTTATGATTTAGATATGAATTATTATAAAGTATTCCCCTATTTAAGGCTCAAAAAATAGAGACATTGTCTTATGTGGTGAATCTAGTCACTGAGAAAAGTGATGGGATCATGACGGGCCTGCTTTTATTCATAAAATAAACAGGTGGAGCATTCGTATGTGTTAGACTAGCAGAAGGCAAACTTTGTCAAAGGAAAGAACTCATTGTAATCACTGCATTGAAGTGTAAACTTTTGCCTTGCCATGTCTTGCATATTTTCCTACTTGCTAGCCAGCAGGTTAGAACTTTTCTCTGACATTATTATTATACTCTCTTGCCCCCAAGATGATCTACTTTATTGCAATCTCAAGGCATTGGAACAAGGTAAATATAGAATAAACCTCTGAAATAATGAACAAAATGAGAATTTTCTTCTTTTAAATTGCTTGTTTCAGGTAATTGACAAAGCAATGAAAAGGGGAACAAACATAGATGGACTCTATGTCGCAATTCAAGAAAGCATTCTGCTTGTTCCACCAAATTGCATGGATTTATCTCTCAAAATAACAGTCAGCCAAAGAATAAGTAGTAGGTAGACACATAGTTTATCATTTTTGTGTGATTTGAAATAATTAAGAAATCTATATATGAAGACATCATTTTGGGTTCTGACAACACTAAGTTTCAGACTTGAGACACAACTGGGGGGTAAAAAGAGTGTCATCTAAAGGTTGGAAATATTCCATTTCTTGATCTGAGATTATAGGTCAGCAAATGTTTTCAGATTGAAACAAACCATTGAATTGTGTAAATGATTGTGTTTTCTGTTCTGTGAAATTTTTAAGTAAAAGCAAATAAATATATTCTAAGTAACATCTAAGTTCATTTGTTCATTGAATGATGACTTTTAGTGTGCAAACACTCTTATGAAACAGTCTCTTATGAAACAGTCACTGTTTTAAGATTTTTGAATTAACCTTTCAGGTAAAGGCACCACGTCTTCTCGTATATCCCTCAAAGTGGTTCCATCCTGGCAGGATCTCTGTCATGAATATCATCAGATTTTTTACCTACTAGTGCAACAAAATATGTTGCATGATTTATATTTTTATATTGGCTTTATTCTAAGAGTGATAGTCTTCTACTTTTCTTGAAATCAAGAACCAATGCCTGCTATGATATTTGATTCAAAAACTCTTGAGGAACGCAGCATGTCATGTTCTTAAATATACTACTATTTGACATATCATGAAACTATAATATTTGTTGAATTGCTAAAAAAAAGTCATTTTAAGCCTTTAGTGGATATAAATACAGCAAAGTATAACTATTTGCTACATTAAATAATGACAAAATCTCCTTGAACTTAAATGTGGCAGTATTTCATTTGTATTTTAATGAATAAAGCTTACCTGAAGATCAGAGAGTAAAATAGCTGCACTGATCACCCTTACAGAGCAAAATCACACACCTTTAATCACAGTAGCCACACTAGTAGTCATAGGAACCAGGTGGTGCATTTCTTTAATCCCAGTGGTGCCCGCCTTTAACCCCAGCCCTAGAGAGGATTATAAAATGAGGGGAGGCAGCTCACAGTCTGTCTCATTCTGAGATTCTTGGAGACAGGATACCCATTTTGGACTGAGGTAGAGGTAAGAACCAGTGGCTAGCTGTTTTGCTTTTCTGTTCTTCAGGTTGGACTCCAATTTTTCTCCCTGTGTGTTTTTTTTATTAAAGATGCTTAATCTAAATAGAACCTGATCAGGGATCTGTCATAATGCCTTAGTTATGATTGCTATGAAATTCTATTGCTGTGGAGAGATGCCATGACGATGGCAACTGTTACAGAAAGTCATTTAATAGAAGTGGCTTACAGTTTCAGAGGTCTAATATATTATTATCTATTGCTTAGTGGGGTGGCAATCTCTATTCAGCACCCAGGGATTTTTAAAAAATTAATAATCCATGAATGCAGTGAAGTCTTAGGAAAAATTCTTATCCATTTGAGGACTAGATTTTTTTTTTTCTATCCGGGGGAAAAATAAGGAAACACATGCTTTCTGATGGTAAACTTCTTTTTTACTTGATCTTAAAAGTGCTCTCTGAGCATCGCTCTGTCTCCACCCAGCTACATATCTGCACACTGCCATGGTCATCGTCTCATTTACATAGCTTTCTTGCAGTACAGCACTTTCCACAGTTCCTCGATACCCTCACACAGTTCTTTCCACAGTTCCTTTGCATAGCAGCAGCTCTTTCACAGAGCACTCTCTTTCACACACACACACACACACACACACACACACACACACACACACACACGTTCATGCACGTGCATGCGGGCACACTGACACACATACCCTTCACTCACGTTCTGCACAGGTTTTTTTCCTAGCACCTCCCTATGTAGTTCTACTGAGCTTCCTCCTCTACAGTGCCACTGTTCCTCTTTTAGCCAAACTCCAGACAATTATATTTTACATTTTCAGGGCCTGACCTATTCTCACAACACAAGACAAGTCACACAGTTTCTCTTAGGTTGTGGATGTCACATTGTCCAGCTAGTGAGTAGCCCTTGGCCATGCACAAAGCTCTAGGTTGGTGAGGGTTTTAGAGAGAAAGTAAAAAGTTGGCTGAACCTTGAGACCATAACATCAACTGAGCCTGGGACTGTGGTTTAGAAAAAAAATCAATTGCTGAGAAAGTTACGTCTAATAAACTTGCTTCAAGCTCTGACCTTAAATCAACAACAAACACCTGGGAAAATGACCTTTTATATTTGTCTCTAGGGGCAACCGGATAGTCATCTCCAGGGGTAACCAGTCTGCTTTGAATCAGCTCTAAAGCCCAAAATTAGCTCTTTCATTATTTTCCCCACCTGCCTTGCCCCAACCCAACAAACCTGATTCCTGATCAGAGAGCATTCAGCCAGTAAAGGGTGGAAGCAGATGCAGAGACCAACAGCCAAACACTGGGCAGAACTCCGGGAGTACTGTTAAAGACGAAAAAGAAGGACTGTAGGAACAAGGGTGGTCAAAGTCATGGCAGGAGAACCCACAGAGACAGCTGACCTGAGCTCATGGGACCTCACACATTCTGGACCGTAACCTAAGGAGCCTACATGAGACTGACTTAGTCCTTTGCATGTGTGTGATAGTTATGTAGCTTAGTCTGTTTGTGGGTCTCCTAGCAGTGGGATCAGGACCTGTCTCTGGTGCTTGAGCTGCCTTTGGGAACCCAATCTCCAAGCTGGGTTGTCTTGCCCAACTTTGATTGGGGGGAAGGGGTGGGTGGTTACTATTGGGGGAAGGGAAGCTTGTTCCTGAGTCAACTTAATGTTCCATGCAGCGTTGATTCATTCCATGGGAGTCTAGAGGCTTTCTGAAGGAGACAGAGGAGGAATGGATGGGGGGAGGGTGGAAGAGAGATAGGGCTGAGAATGGGAGGAGAGGAGGGAGGAGAAACTGTGGTCTTTATGTAAAATAAATGAAAAAATTAATAAAAAAACAAAGAAAAGGAAAATGTTGATTGCCTGTCCACATCAGAACTTATCCATGCACATGTAAGCAGAGTTCATAGATAACATCTCTGTGAGAATAAAAATGTAATAAGGTACTTAGTATTTACTAATTTTAAACATTAATAATATAGCAGTTATTAAAGATTACTACAAAGAGTAGATGCTATAATCAGATATTACTGAAATTGTTACAGAATAATCTACTGTAATTCATTAACAATTATGAAAGAATACTAATCCATATTACCAATTCCCTTGAAACATGGTATAAGTATAGGTATATTTGATCTTTAAAAAATAACTATTAAAACTATTTACAAAAGTAAATATATGTTAAAGCAAGTTCAAAAGCAGTTCCAATTAACTTGTAAAAATATTCACGATCCATAGAAAGAATGCTAGAAAATATACCTAAGAAACAGAGGGGCACAATTTGGGAGAGACGTAAATGAATACATGAGGTATGTGTGTTATGAAACGCTCAGAGGGGAAAGTGCACGATGGGGAAAGAAGGCTGTGGTTTTATTGGACAAAGTAGTTTTCTCCCAGCAAATTTAGTTACTTTTCCCTTCATTGTAGCAGAATAACTGACAAAATCATCTGAAGTAAGGAGGAGATTGTTTTTGGTCACTGTTTGAGGGAGAATACGCCATATTGAGGAAGCAATGGCAGTATGGATAAGAGGCAACTGTTTACACGGTCTTACGGTAAGGAGGTCAAATGTGTTGAATGCTGACACCCTGCTCACTTACTCCTTTGTATTCAGCCTAGGGCTCCAACAATGCCACCTCCCCAGTGGGTGCCTCTCTCCCCTTAACTGACCGAATGTAGAGAAACCATCAGAGACCTACCACGAGACTTGTCTGTTCCGTGTCTTGGGAATCTGCTAAGTTGACAATCAATTTTAAATCAATATTAAAACTATATCAGAAAAATTTTAGCAATAATGCTAAAATTTTAAATATTTGATTTTTTTCTTAATGAATGTTGCCTGCATGAGTTTTAGGGTCTTCATGTGTACAATGATGAATCAAGTTCTCAGAAGACCTAAACGAGTGGAATTATAATGCACCGAGGAAATCCAGGGTTTTTTTTTTTTGAGATATTCAATATATATTCCTTATCAAGAGTCACTGCTGAGCAATAGCAAACCAGGGCTTCTTATTCCCACCTAACCACACCTGAGGAACATTGACTCCCCACCCAATCCCTATCTTCTTTCCACCCTGACAAACCTCTGCTAAATATCAATTCACTCTTAACCTTCTTTGGTGATTTTAGATTCTACATGTATGGTTTTCTATCAATGTGGCACATATGAAAGTCTTCTGGGAAAAGGAACTGTCAAATGAGAAAATGCTTCCATAAGATTAGGCTGCAGAAAACCTATATAGCATTTTCTTAATTGGCAGTTGTTTTAGAAAGGCCCTGGTACCTTTAGGGTGGTGTTATCCATAGACTGCAGGCCTGGTGTGAAATAAGAAAGCAGGCCTGTCAGATAAAGCCAATAAAATAACTCAATTGTCTCTGTTCCAGTTCCTGCCTCTAAGTCCCTGCCTAGAGTTTCTTCCCTCCCTTACCTCAGTGATGGAGTGATACCTGGAAATTATAACCTGAAATCAAACCTTTCCCCTGCAAGACCCTTTTGGTCAAGGTGTTTTATCAGAGCTTGAAAATCCCTGGATAAGACATACATGTGACATTTGTCTTTTGTGCCTGGCTTGTATCTCTCTTAATACAGTGATCTATGTTCTCACTCTGTTCTAAATGGAGGATCCCATCCTTTTACGACTGAATAAAACTCGGCTGTGTTTATGTACAACTATTGTTTATCTGGCCATCTATTTATGGATATTCTTTTACTTAAGGAACACTAGTCATAGTTACTGAGTACCTTTTCCAATGGGTAAAATAACAGCTTCATAATCACTAACATCAACCTGTTTTTAATAAGAAGGTATTGATTTAAAACTTTGAAATGACTTGGAAACTTTTCGAAGGCATATATCATTCAAAGATTAAAAACAATTCTATACAAATTATTTTTCTTGCTTTTGAAAGTTAAAAGAAATAATATTGCTGACCAAAGAAATCTGATAAGGAGGTATATAACTCCGGGGTCTTTGGTTAGATCTTGGAACGTAGAAGAAGAGGCATACTTTGAAAACTGTAAATGTAAATCACCAACAGGGGTTCTGGCTCATGAAGGTTGCTGTTGAACATGCTCTGATTCCTGACTTCCCACACGCATGTGTTGCTGACACCAGCAGGACATAGGACATCAAAGCTGTTGGGAGAGCGATTCTGTCTTGGAATCGCTCTGTTCTTTCCACATGAATCTCCATTTTAAAACCAAAACTTTCACACAGGAAACCAAACATTTATATTCTGCATTTCTGTTCTTTTTATTGCAATTTCGGGGAGCATTACCTCAGTTTATGTCGATTTATATAGTACATTAAATGCTGTAAATTACCACAAAGTGAAATAACACATCACGCAGTGATGTTGGAACCATAAATCATTACTATTTCCTGCTGCAAACAGATGTTCTTATTTTTAGGCTCATGTCAGAATTCATTTTGTTCTTCCAGACTGTGGAGGCAAACTTTAGATTTTCTTGTTATCAAAATGAAGTATTATACTCATGCTGCCATTTATAGGCCAGTAAAATGGGTTCCGCAGACAGTCACGGTGGATCGAATTGCTTGCATCCTTCTTACCCAAATGGCTGCACCTATGTCAGAAGTTAAATTAGCAACACCAAAGCTGACAGACTACGAATGATTATCTTATTTGACATCATTAAGCAAAGATGACATTTAACTTCTCTCACAGGTGATCACACCTAATATAAGCAGAGAGAGAGTTTTAGTAGGGAGCTTCTAGGTATTGCCCATAAAATCTGGCTGGCTGACTCCTTCCTTGCCTTTGAGGTTCAAGCAATGCCATTGGTCAGAAAAAGGAGATATAGGAGAACCAGTTGGGATTTGATTTATTCTCTTTTCTCAAGGATCATCATATTTTCCTCATCAGTCTTACCTCTGCCCCTTCTTACCTTGTTTAACTGATAACTACACACATAATTCATGCTCGGGTTCATGCCTTCATGCCCTTCCCCCAGTTCCAGCATTATCCTACCTCGTCATGTATTTTCTGTGTCTACCTTCATGTGTCCTCTTGGTCTCTCTCCCCCCTTTCCCTCTCTTTTCTTCTCTCCATAAACCCTTTCACGTGCCTAGTGAGTTTGTTTAAAGCCTGCACAAGGTTGGGTATAGGTCACCCGCTGTGCATAGGGAGCTCTCAGCGGTTCCATCCTCAAAGGAAATTTACTCTCTATTCTCGAGCATCTATCCATTGTCAGTGGCATCCTAGCTATGGGATTCCTCTCGCCCCTTGGTGGCATTTGCTCCGTCTTGACCCTGCAGGCCTTGAGCCTACATTGTAGAATTTGAACCTGTCTCTGCACCTGTTCCCCCTCTAACACTTCAACTATTCTTCTCCACTCTCTGTTTCTTTATGTTTTCCTACAGAAGATAGCACTATTGGTTGGAGCCATCTTATTTCAAGTCTAAAAACAAAACCACATGAAAAAAAAAAAACATCACTTTGCCTTTCTGTCATTGTAAGATAGGAAACTTTTCTAGAATTGTTGCTGAGATTTGTGAACTGTGCTAAATATAAACATGCAAGCTATAGGACAATTGAAGAATTTATTTAAAATTTTTGATCAGCATACCAGATCAATTGTTGGTGTATTAAATCACCTACAATAGGACCACTTCTGCAATCTTAATTTTTTTCACATGTATATATTTTAAGTAGATAGTTTACACTAAAGATTACATCATTTAAGACACTACATTGGAGACGGAGCTGGGAGGCGCCCGCGCCGGCAGACGGAGCTGGGAGGCGCAGGCAGGCAACGACGGCTGCCGCCGAGACTGGAGGGGACCAGCGCAGCGGCAGAGGTCGCAGGCGGCAGGGACCAGCGGCAACACCGAGAGCAGATCGCCCCACTACAATTAAATCAAAGAGGTAGGCCTTTGGTTGGCGAGGGCCCTGGCAAACGGGGAGCCGGGACCGGTTCCGGAAAACCCTTCTTAGGGGTGAGAGGGTTCTTGGCCCCCAGCAGGAGCCAGGAAACAGAGCGAGGGCAATTAGTAAGAGAAGCCTCTGGCCAGCAGAGAAACCTGATCTGATTTTAAAAGACCAATTAGATAGCATTGAAAGGAGGAGATGGGCAGGCGCCAAGGCAGAACATCACCCATTAATCAGAAAAACAACATGAAAACACCAGATCCCAAAGATCTTACAACAGAAAGATTTGAACACCCTAACACAGAAGAAGTGGAAAAAATTGACTTTATGAAAGCAATAGAATCCCTTAAAAAATATGTAATAAACACCCTTATAGAAATGGATGAGAAGAATAACAAAAAGTTCGAAGAATTAAGTAAATATGTACATGAGACCCTGGGAAACCAAGAAAAAACGATCAAACAGGTAATGGAAACAGTGCAAGAATTGAAAACTGAAAGGGAAGCAAGGAAGAGAACACAAAGGGAAGAACAGCTGGATATGGAAAATCTAGGCCAACGAGCAGAGTCTACAGAAACAAGCATAATCAATAGACTACAAGAGATAGAAGAAAGAATCTCAGATGCTGAGGACACCATAGAGAAAATAAATGCACTGATCAAAGAAAACAGCAAAGCCAACAAATTCTCATCACAAAACATTCAAGAAATATGGGACACAATAAAAAGACCAAACCTAAGAATTATAGGAATAGAAGAAGGAGAAGAATCACAGCTCGAAGGCCCAGAAAATATTTTTAACAAAATTATGGAAGAAAACTTTCCCAACATAAAGAAAGTTATCCCCTTGAATATTCAAGAAGCATACAGAACACCAAACAGACTGGATCAAAGAAAAACTTCCCCTCGCCATATAATAATCAAAACACAAAATAGACAGGTTAAAGAAAGAATATTAAGAGCTGCAAAGGAAAAAGGCCAAGTAACCTATAAAGGTAAACCGATCAGAATTACACCTGACTTCTCTATGGAAACCATGAAAGCCAGAAGGTCCTGGATAGAGGTACTTCAAAAGCTAAGAGACCATGGATGCAAACCCAAACTTCTGTACCCTGCCAAGCTAGTGTTCACTATCAATGGAGAAAACAAGACATTCCAGGATAAGAACAAATTTAAACAATACGTAGCCACAAATCCAGCTCTACAGAAAGTAATAGAAGGAAAATCGCAACCCAAGGAATCCAACAATGCCAACACTGACTACAATAACTCAGGCATCTAGTGAACCTTCACCAGCACAACTCAAAGAAGGGACACACACACAAACTCTACTACCAAAAAAACAATAAGAATAACCGGAGTAAACAACAATTGGTCATTAATATCACTTAATATTAATGGTCTCAATTCACCTATAAAAAGGCACAGGCTAAGAGATTGGATACGAAAACAGGATCCAACATTCTGCTGTTTGCAAGAAACACATCTCAACCACAAAGACAGGCATCTACTCAGAGTAAAAGGTTGGGAAAAGGTCTTTCAAGCAAATGGTCCTAAGAAAAAAGCAGGTGTGGCCGTACTAATTTCCAACAAAACGGACTTCAAACTAAAATCAATCAGAAGAGATCGAGAAGGACACTTTATACTCATAACAGGAACAATTCATCAGGATGACATCTCAATTCTGAATATCTATGCCCCTAATATAAAAGCACCCACTTATATAAAAGAAATATTACTAGAACTCAAGGCAGACATCAAACCACACACACTAATAGTAGGAGACTTCAACACACCTCTCTCTCCAATGGACAGGTCAATCAGACAGAAACCTAATAGAGAATTAAGAGAATTACTGGAGGTAATGAAACAAATGGACTTAACAGACATCTATAGAACACTCCACCCAAATAGGAAAGAATATACCTTCTTCTCTGCAGCTCATGGAACCTTCTCAAAAATTGACCATATACTCGGAAACAAAGGAAGCCTCCACAGATACAAAAGAATATCAGTGTCCACCTGTGTCTTATCAGATCACCACGGATTAAAGTTAGAAGGCAACAACAATGCTGCCCCCAGAAAGCCGACAAACTCATGGAAACTGAACAATCAACTACTGAACCACACCTGGGTGAAGGAAGAAATTAAGAAGGAAATTAAAGTCTTCCTTGAATTTAATGAAAATAAAGAGACAACATACTCAAACCTATGGGACACGATGAAAGCAGTGCTAAGAGGAAAGTTCATAGCACTAAGTGCCCACTTAAAGAAAACGGAGAAAGCATACATTGGGGACTTAACAGCACACCTGAAAGCTTTAGAAAAAAAAGAAGCAGATGTGCCCAGAAGGAGTAGAAGACTGGAAATAATCAAACTGAGGGCAGAAATCAACAAAATAGAAACACAGAAAACAGTCCAAAGAATCAATGAAACAAAAAGTTGGTTCTTGGAGAAAATCAACAAGATAGACAAACCCCTATCCAAACTAATTAAACAACAGAGGGAGAACACGCAAATAAATAAGATCAGAAATGAAAAGGGGGACATAACCACAGACACAGAGGAAATTCAGAGAATCATTAGATCTTACTACAGGAGCCTGTATGCCACAAAACTGGAAAATACAAAAGAAATGGACATCTTTTTAGATAAGTACCATATACCAAAGCTAAACCAAGACCAGGTGAAAGATCTAAATAGACCTGTTAGTCGCGAAGAACTTGAAGCAGTTATCAAAAATCTGCCCTCTAAAAAAAGCCCAGGACCAGATGGTTTCAATGCAGAATTCTACCAGAACTTCCAAGAAGAGCTAATACCTATTCTCCTTAATGTATTTCACAGTATAGAAACAGAAAAGTCATTGCCAAATTCCTTTTATGAAGCTACAGTTACCCTGATACCAAAACCACACAAAGACCCAACCAAGAAAGAGAACTACAGGCCTATCTCACTCATGAATATCGACGCAAAAATTCTTAATAAAATACTGGCAAACCGAATTCAAGAACACATTAGAAAAATTATCCATTATGATCAAGTAGGCTTCATCCCAGAGATGCAGGGCTGGTTCAACATACGCAAATCTATCAATGTAATCCACCATATAAATAAAATGAAAGAAAAAAACCATATGATCATTTCATTAGATGCTGAAAAAGCATTCGACAAAATCCAACACCCCTTTATGATAAAGGTATTGGAGAGACTAGGGATACAAGGGTCATACCTAAATATAATAAAAGCTATTTACAGCAAACCGACAGCTAACATTAAATTAAACGGAGAAAAACTCAAAGCCATCCCACTAAAATCAGGAACAAGACAAGGATGTCCACTCTCTCCATACCTCTTCAATATAGTGCTTGAAGTTCTAGCAATAGCAATAAGACAACATAAGGGGATCAAAGGGATTCGTATTGGAAAGGAAGAAGTTAAGCTTTCGTTATTTGCAGATGATATGATAGTATACATAAGCGACCCCAAAAACTCTACCAAAGAACTCCTACAGCTGATAAACACCTTCAGTAATGTGGCAGGATACAAGATCAACTCGAAAAAATCAGTTGCCTTCCTATACAGTAAGGATAAGGAAACAGAGAGGGAAATCAGAGAAGCATCACCTTTCATGATAGCCACAAAGAGCATAAAATATCTTGGGGTAACCCTGACCAAGGAAGTGAAAGATCTATATGACAAGAACTTTAAGACTTTGAAGAACGAAATAGAAGAAGACACCAGAAAATGGAAGGATCTCCCTTGCTCTTGGATTGGGAGGATCAACATAGTAAAAATGGCAATTCTTCCAAAAGCAATATATAGATTCAATGCAATCCCCATCAAAATCCCATCAAAATTCTTCACAGATCTGGAGAAGACAATAATCAACTTTATATGGAAAAATAAAAAACCCAGGATAGCCAAAACAATCTTATACAATAAAGGAACGTCTGGAGGCATTACCATCCCTGACTTCAAACTCTATTACAGAGCTACAGTATTAAAAACAGCTTGGTATTGGCATAAAAACAGAGAAGTCGACCAATGGAACCGTATAGAAGACCCTGACTTTAATCCACAAACCTATGAGCAACTGATTTTCGATAAAGGAGCTAAAACTATACAATGGAAAAAAGAGAGCATCTTCAACAAATTGTGCTGGCAAAACTGGATTTCAATCTGTACAAAAATGAAAATAGATCCATGTCTGTCACCATGCACAAAACTCAAGTCCAAGTGGATTAAAGACCTCAATATCAGTCTGAACACACTGAACCTGATAGGAGAGAAAGTGGGAACTACACTACAACAAGTGGGCACAGGAGACCGCTTCCTACGTATAACATCAGCAGCACAGACAGTAAGGGCCTCATTGAATAAATGGGACCTCATGAGACTGAGAAGCTTCTGTAAAGCAAAGGACACTGTCGCTAAGACAGAAAGGCAACCCACTGACTGGGAGAAGATCTTCACCAACCCCGCAACTGACAAAGGTCTGATCTCCAAAATATATAAAGAACTTAAGAAACTAGACTGTAAAAGGCTAATCAACCCAATTATAAAATGGGGCACTGAGCTGAACAGAGATCTCTCAACAGAAGAAGTTCAAATGGCCAAAAGACACCTAAGGTCATGCTCAACTTCCTTAGCGATCAGGGAAATGCAAATCAAGACAACTTTAAGATACCATCTTACACCTGTCAGAATGGCTAAAATCAAAAACACCAATGATAGCCTATGCTGGAGAGGTTGTGGAGAAAGGGGTACACTTATCCATTGCTGGTGGGAATGCAAACTTGTACAACCACTCTGGAAAGCAGTGTGGCGGTTTCTCAGAAAATTTGGGATCAACCTACCCATGGACCCAGCAATACCACTCTTGGGAATATACCCAAGAGAGGCCTTATCATGCAACAAAAATATATGCTCTACTATGTTCATAGCAGCATTGTTTGTAATAGCCAGAACCTGGAAACAACCTAGATGCCCCTCAATTGAAGAATGGATGAAGAAAGTATGGAATATATACATATTAGAGTACTACTCAGCAGTAAAAAACAAGGACTTCTTGAAGTTTGCAGGCAAATGGATGGAAATAGAAAACACTATCCTGAGTGAGGTAAGCCAGACCCAAAAAGAGGAACATGGGATGTTCTCACTCATATTTGGTTTCTAGCCATAAATAAAGGACATTGAGCCTACAATTCGGGTTCTTAGAGAAGCTAAAGAAGAAGGAGAACCCAAAGAAAAACATATAGGCATCCTCCTGAATATTAACCTTCATCAGGCGATGAAAGGAGACAGAGACAGAGACCCACATTGGAGCACCGGACTGAAATCTCAAGGTCCAAATCAGGAGCAGAAGGAGAGCGAACATGAGCAAGGAACTCAGGACCGCGAGGGGTGCACCCACACACTGAGACAATGGAGATGCTCTATCGGGAACTCACCAAGGCCAGCTGACCTGGGTCTGAAAAAGCCTGGGTTAAAACCGGTCTCACTGAACATAGCGGACAATGAGGACTACTGAGACATCAAGAACAGTGGCAATGGGTCTTTGATCCTACTGCATGTAGTGGCTTTGTGGGAGCCTAGGCAGTTTGGATGCTCACCTTACGAGACCTGGATGGAGGAGGGTTTTCCTCGGACTTCCCACGGGACGGAGAGCCCTGATTGCTCTTTGGCCTGAAGAGGGAGGGGGAACGGATTGGGGGAGGGGGAGGGAAAGGGGAGGCGGAGGTGGGGAAGAGACTGAAATATTTAATAAATAAATAAATAAAGAAAAAAAAAAAGACACTACATTGCTAATAATTCTCCATTTATATAGCTATAGTGATAATTTATTTGTATTTTAATAAATAAAGTTTGCCTAAAGATCAGAGGATAGAACTGCCCCATTAGGCCGCCTTACAGAACAGGCAGTGGTAACAGATACCTTTAATCCCAGTAGCCACAAAAGTTTTTTATAGAAACCAACCAGTGCATGCATTTAATCCTATTGGTACACACCGTTAATCCCAGACCTAGAGAGGAATATAAGACAGGAGGAGACAGATCACTGATACAGTCTCATCCTGAGATTCCTGGAGGCAGGATTGCTATTTCAGACTGAAATAGAGAGTGATTGCCTATTTTGCTTTTCAAATATTCAGGTTGAACCCCAATTTCTATTCCTGAGTTTTTATTAATCATGTTTCATATAGCTACCATGTATAAGTCTTAGTATCATCAACTGTCCTTATCATATTTCTTCATGAAAGTGGAAACTTTTCCATAAAGTATAAAAAATTTAAATAGGGGAAAAGGTAAATGGTACCAACTTCAAAAGTTCAAATACTAATTCACACTCTGTCATAGGTCAAATATTGAGATGGTCACAAGGCTTTGATCAACAACTTTCCTATTTTTGTTAAATTTTAACATTTCACATTCAAAAATATTTACATTCTATATACACACATACCACACACACAAGCACCACACACATATACATGAGCACACAAACAACACACACACATACGACACACAGAGACACACAAACATCCACATGCACAATGACCACACTTATATACACACATACAACACACACAAACAAACTACACATACACAATCATACACACACGTACTTGAACAAATATTAAAACTAACATAATATAAGCAGACTTGTAATCAGATTTAGCTTTCCCTCCACTGCTAAAACCATCTTGTTTCTGTTTATATGACCTATAGGTATTGTTGAACCTTCTGCCCAGATTGTTTGACTCCCTAATGTTAATGTTAATGTTAATCTGTTTTCCTCTCTCTTCTGGCACCCAGCCAATTTTGGACCAGCTTCTAGGCTATTTATAACAGGGTTTGTCTAAGGATTAATTACTCTTTGCTCAGGGGACTCTACGTCACATGTATTTATTTTATTTTGTTATAATGGCTAGTATAACTCTTATTTTTGTTATTTGATATATGCTGGGCCTACCACTGCTTCACAGTCATGGTCTACATGTCTTTACCATGACACATTGAAAGTTAAAGTTCACACATGATAACCAACCTGACTGCTCTTCCATACATTGTAATATTTTCCAGGATTTATTTTATTTATTCATAATCTATCAACTGACCATATGCTATAGCTTGAGCACCCATTTAATTCTATGCAATCTGTATGCAGACTATGTAATTTTGCTATAATTTCTAATTAAACCAAAGGTAAATAGCACCATGCCATTATAAAGGAATTGATTATATTTCAACATGTATTTATTGAATATTGACTCTTGCACAATCTTATTTAGACATGATTACAGATATGTCATATCTTGTCTATAGCAGAGAAATACATGAAAAAAGTATTCTGGGAGACAGAAGGCAGCATGGTTATTGTAACTGTAATAACATATGCTTGCTTAAGATGGTTGAGGCCAGTCCTGACTAACAATTGATATTCCAATGAGAGACTGTATCAACTAAGCAGGAGCAATCACCAGACTAATTCTACACATGAGCAATCCTAGATTCTATGTATTCCAATAGTGTTTGCAAAGTCTGTATTCAACTAGTCTTGAACAACAGTGTAGTTTCATGTTGTCATGAAACATAATATAGATATATGAAATTGTCAAAGAATATATAAAGATAAATGTTAATATTTTACATACACGTTCGATTATTTTGCCTTAAAAGGTACAATGGGAAATTTATTATATTCATATTCTACTACAGACTAAATATAAATGTGAATGACAGTAAGCCATTATACTCTGAATAATCTTACAATCTTGTAAGATAGGCATTATCTGTTAATTTGAGATTTAAACCATAATGATTGCATGACTGAATTGCCAAGGTCTGTGTAGTGATGGGAGCAGCAGCAGATATTTTACTAGTATATTTTGGTTGATTTTCCTTTTTCAGTGCACAGAAGCAAACAGAAGTCTTTCATAATTTAGGTAAGTACTCTACCAGGAAGCCACACTACCCTTCCAGAGCAATGTGTAATCCTAATTAATGTAAATTCCAAACTTTCACTAGGCCTTCAGATTATCATAATTAGAATGCACACATTGCTGAGACAGAAGAGGGAGCTATTAGAAAGTATCACTAGTTTATACATGTGTGGAGAAAATTAAGAACTAACATTTTTATTCAGAGTTATCCCTAACAAGTTTCACTTTCTTGCACAGATTAGCCATGATTTAGGATTGCTTTACTTAGTACAAATATGATTTGGGGCACACTGTTGTGTAGACACATCGTCTGATGAATAGATGTGATACTTGAAGGTAAACCATAAATAATTAAAATGTAACCTGATATAGAGGGCAGTGCAATAAGTTAAGTGCCAAACAAATACACTCAGAATTTCAGTTGACCACACTGCAAACAATTGCTGTAAGACAAAACTTTAATATCAGTATGATATGATATGCTAAGTGAATTTATGTGAACAAATAATAGGTGTTGTTTATTTACATAGCCTTGGATTCAATGCTAATAGGACAAGAATTAGGTATGGGTGATTACATAAAAGTCAAACTATGCATGTATTTTATATCTGTATATCTCTATCATATATAAGATCATAGCTTGCTAATATTATCATATGCTATTTTTATTATCATAGCCACATATTTAGCTCTTAACATGAAATTACTGTTTTTCTTAGTTAAGACTAGCCTAAACCCAGCCTAATAAAAGTATCAAAATATGTGTACAAACTGGGGTATTCCTTTCAGTTAGTGGGCTTGAGTGGTGACTACACAGAAGCTCAGATGACACAGAGCATGTCAGCGGTTCTAGAAAATGCTGCAGGTTGGTTTGGGATTGCCTAGAAAAAGTGGCAAAAAATAAGAATACGGTAATGAGAAGGTAAGATTAGCCATTCACCAGCTATTTCCCAATGGGAGCAAAGAACCACTGTCATTACATAAGAAATATGCCCAAAATGAATATTCAAATCAAAAGTAGACAAGGTAATGTTCCTGTAAAGTAACATAATCCAGCTTCTTAGATGAGAAGGGGAGAAATACATGAGAAGACAACAGAAAGTAATGGGAAGAAGCAGCAAAGTGAGCTCCGGCCAAGTAAGACCAGTTGCTACAAGAACAGATAGTTTACAAATAAAGAAGAGAGAGGACTGAGGAACTAGGTCAAGATGCTAGAGGGGACACCTTTGTCTGTAGTCCTTGGATGAAAGGTAGAAATTAAAGAGGATGAGTTGAAGGGGAACCAAATAAAAGACAGAAATAATGAGAAAAAAAGTGAATGCCTTACAGGAGGAATAGAGAAGCTAAATCAAATAGAGAAACTAAGCTTCAAAAACCTGAAACTTACAAGGATGCAAAAACAACAAGGTCACCGATGATTCAAAGGACAGAACCAGCCATGTGAATCCGACAGAAGTGTCATGTCATGGCAGGGATAAATTCTCACAGCACACAAGGGACATTCACATCCATTGTAATAATTCCCCAGGGGAACATGAATGAATCCCAGCCTCAGAAGAGATCCACAGTTTACCACGAGCTACAGAAGAAACAACACTAGCTACAGATAACCAAGGAAACCTAGGGAGCAAGTGGTGTGAAGCAGGAGAAGGACAGAGACTTGATGACAGTGTGCACAAACAGGTGGGCTGCTGTGCTGTCTGTGTCCTGGGCCACACTCTCCTGCCATGGGTAGTGAGCAGATGGGATCCAGGATGGCTGCAGACTCTGTCCTCTAGCCTTCTGGGGCTTTGCCCTTCCTCTCTAACAGAGCAGAATGCTGAATACAGACAAGGTCAACGACACACTTCAGAGTCTGCAGAATGACAGAGTCAAGCATTTCAAAATCCCATTTCAATCTGAAAATCACAAGGATTTGGGCATAGATGAAATTCTTTTAGCTCGAAAGTTTGAGATTCCTCTGTACGAAACACGTGTAATAATATCTCACAGGAGTTAGACGTACTTATACCACAGACACTTAAAAGATTAGACATCTGCAGAGGGAATTTTGTGATTCAAAGAGAAAGTAGCATATGGTTGTGGAAATCTTCACATAAAGTTAATTGATAGACAAAGTAAAGGTGATGTCAAGTGATCCAACACCCATCTATTGGAAATTAAATTCTGAGACTATATATGGAGATAGACATGTATGGTTATTTATTTTGAATAGAGCTTCAGAATATGTTAAAGGAAACAAATTAATTAATACTTTATAATGTAAGATAGTAAAATATAGAAAGTATGTGGCCTTAGCTTCTGATGGCGCTGTGGTAGCTAAAACAATATTCACGTGATACTAGAGATTTAAAAAGCATATGGAAGCTATGAAATCTTCTAGAAACTGGAATATTTTAATTCAATCAATTAAATCAAAGATGTGGTGTGATTTTTTGATATGGGTCTCTAATAAATCAGAAAGCCACCCTGCAATTTGGGTTCTGTTTTAATGACATACAGGCTGTTTTCAATCAAAGAAAAATAGACTGTAATTGGACTGAGAGAGAAGAAAGATAACACATAACCTGAGTATCAATAGATGAGAGGTGGCGAACAAAGTTAAGGGAGGTTAATTGAGAGATGACTACAGTGACAGGAACAGTGTGTTAATTCAGGACAAAATTTGTAAGCATAGATTTCCTGTCTAGATAAACACCCTAAGGCTTAAAATGAGAGGATGTTGGTAACAGCTTTGAGATCTCAGGTGCTGCTGTCTTGAGGGTGAGGGAGCACAGCAAGAACAGAAATGACAGCAGCTGACATTGTATCCTTACAACATTTAAGTGTGGAAGATAGGGGCAGGACGTTCTACTAGGTTATAGAGTTTTCTTTGTGAAGCATTTGAGGACATCATAATCTAACCCAGACTGTCTCTAGTGACCTGAGGATAAAATGACATGATAGAGTTTAATGAGGAAACACTGGAGGTGGTTAAGTTAAAATTAAGAAAATCATTTACATATGGGAGGACAGAAGAGGCTTGGATTCCTTGGGGGAGGAATAAGACTTCTCTGAGAAATGCTGTCATAACTTTGCAACACCAAAATGATAGTAAATTAAAAGTATGAGAGACTATCATTGAAATCCCGACAGCATGGTTCTCTGTGGAGAGCTACCCAAGGTGTCTTCTCCCTGCAGTTTTGAATAGGGCCTCCAGATTCCCCCGCTGTTCTTCTACCTATAATAGGTTGTTTTTATCCAGATACCGAACAATCATTCCAAACTCAGTGGAGCCAGAAAGAAATTATCTTTCTCCTCTAAGGGTCTACACTCTGATTTGGCTCTTTCATTAAAACCCTTATTATCTTTCTAGTCCTACAAACAAAATCTTTGGAATTAATTTTGTCAACAATTTGTCGTTCAAATCCAAGTGGATAAAGTTTTCTTTCTGCTTTGAAAACATTTCTGGCCCTAGACCTTCATTGTCTTTTGCCTTTACCACTACAGACTTAATTCCTAATATACCAGACCCTGCTTAGGATATCCAGTCATTATATCAGTTTATTATGTTGATCTTAAATATTCACTGTACATATTTAAGCATTGACTATGTCTTTTATTCCTTTATAATTTTATCTAATATATAAGCAAACATTAGGAAAAGAGCTAAACAAATATACTTAATCTAATTCCTTGTTATGGTGAAATTAAAATCCCTAGTTGTCATTAATGGCCAAGGACATTCAATTCAGCTTTCTAAATATGTTCTTGATAACTCCATCATTTGTCCATGAGTGATTTTACATACAGTATGAGTATATTCTTCTGAGTGATGTTACCTTATGAATTTCTAAGTTCCTCTGCTACAGTTTTTGTTACAATCTACCAATAGTTTCATATTTTATTTTTAATTAATTGATTAGTATGCACTAATATTTAATTAAGTGTTTCATTCTGACATTTTAGGCATTCAAAGAATACATTTCATTACATTTATC
The DNA here is from genome assembly GCF_014885135.2 of Alexandromys fortis. NCBI lineage: Eukaryota > Metazoa > Chordata > Mammalia > Rodentia > Cricetidae > Alexandromys > Alexandromys fortis. Next base: position 33,213,044 of record NW_026067909.1, on the reverse strand, counting down.
CCCATCTGTTGAATGAGTTTTCTGCCTCTCACCTTCTCTTCTTAACACATCTGATAATTTCCCTTCTTGACAAACTTTATACTCCTAAATATTTGTAAAGACTACAAAGTTTATTTTAATCATGTTTTGATATTGATGTATTAAAAAAATAATTTTGTCATTTAGAACAAAGATCCATGTAATGACATGTGGTGGTAATTACATCAAATAGAAATGAAGAAGAAATTGAGATAACAAGACTATCTTTCCGTAAAACAAAAAGCATTTAAGTGAGTGCATTCTGTCTTCTCGGGTTATGGACAACTGTAGTGCATAATGGGTCCCTAGTGTGCATTACCTAACCAAAGAGGAGATCTCAAGGTAGCATTTCTGGGACCTCACAAATAGCAAATTCCAAATGTACTCGTTCACTATTTTCCACATATAAAAACTGTAGTAATAAAAATGTGATAATAGTTGCGATAACATTTATGTGATCAGAGAAAGATTATGAGACTGCATACAAATTCTTGAGTGCCATTGCAGAAATTAGGAATCCTAAATAGGACACAGGAATCAAAAAGGTTGTATTACAAACATGTGTTACTGAAATGCTAAATCATGTCAGCTAGGCCACATCTGCCAATCAACACAAGGAATTTAATTTTGTTGGGTAAAGGTAGTAGTATTTCTGTGTGTGTCTTGTTGATTTTTTGTTTTGTTTTATTTTTGTGGGTTTTTTAAAGGATAACAAATGAAAAGAAAATAGATGAAGTGTTTTAAAAATGTTAAGTATGGGCATGTAGTTTTAAAAAGTCCATAATTGAGAGGAGAAATAGGAGCTCTCACCTACTTGCAATTGTAGCTCCAACAGATTCCAGAGATGAGGGGAACTAAACGCCCAGTAACAGTAATCAGAAATCCAGGCAGTCGTGGTGGGTTTTAAAGTCCCCTATCAGCCAATTATCGACTCACAGCCAACCCCTCTGGAGAAGGTCCATCAGCAGTGCTGAGCAGCCAAGGGCAATTACCAGTGAAGGAGTCAGCTGCAAGCCCTCAGAATTCCACACTCTGGCAGATATGGATTGAGTTCATCTACCCCAAATTGGTGTCTGGGCCAAGCAACCTTGCATCCACAGCACATACCAAGTTTGTATAATTATAATGAAGAAGCACTGAATTTCATAGAAAAAAAATGCAACCTTTAAAGGCAAATTTTCCAACTAATATTTGTGGTTAACACATTTTAGAATCATAGATATGTACGTGTGATTGTTTTTTTCTAAATAGCATATGATGGTTTAAATTAGAAATAAAAATGAAATACAATGCTTAAACACAGTAAAAACTGATTTTTACCAGTAATGTGTTTTATTGATTAATATTTGGAAATAAGTATCATAAATGCCTGGAAAAAGATCATTTAGGGGAAAATAAGTATGCTTCATAGAGAATTCAAAAGAAAGGAGAAAAAAATCTAACCCCCTATCGCCTCACAAATCTAAATGTTAAAATAAATTAATTTACTAAAGAAATTTTATGGTATACATCACTGATATTAGAAAAAAATCACTATTTAAATACTTTTAAAAAGCTCAAATGGGATGAAGCTTATGTAGAAACTAGCAAAATTTAGTTTTTTATCATTTTTCTTTCTAAAGAAAATATATCCATGTCCACACTCATGACCTAATATACAATTGACTTCTGATCGTTTATCTTGTTTCTTCTTGTGAACACAACTTTGTGTATAGGCAGGGAGGCAACTGAAAGCTCACAGGGTTTGTGAGACTGGAAACAAGAACGGACTACCTAGACATGGTGTGAAACTCTCTTCCCTGGAGTTCTTAAAAATAGACACCCATCTGTTGAGAATAATCTAATAAAATTCTGCCAAGGTACAGAATATATTCCCCAAGTTTTGAATTCTCTGTACAATTTATGACAAAGAAAAAGAAAAGAAATAGATGCCTTTGATAAACATTTCAATTAGAACAAACAGCACAAATTATATGTATATTAATTTATTACCTCAAAAGAAACAGTTGTTGTAAAATGTTTTTAAATAGATGTTTACAGACAATATATATTTTCTTGTAGTTTAATTCAGTCTAAGATAAATTGGTTATCTCTGGCTTGACTGAGGAAGGGGGTATCCTTAGACTTCCTCCAGCCCTAAAACTTGGCATTAGGGGCTTTAAATACGGTTTGTGAGATCAGGGACATCAAATGTGTTCTGTGGAATGGGACGAATTGGCGAGTGAGAGTTATTTCAGACAGCAGCTCTAAAAGTGGCTCTGGTGAGGGTCTTTTTTTCCCTTAGTGCTTTGTTGCCACCCAAACTGCCGTGCACTCTCAAACCTCTTTCCTCATTTCCCTCAATGGACACAAGATGGTTTGGGACTTATGTTGCTGTCTGGCTGTCGTCAGAGGAAGCACCATGGCTGGATGCTGGGTGACAATTACTCTCTAGAAGAAACATCAGAGCAGATTTAAATCACCCTTCATGGGTGCTTGTGCACAATCCACGTTTACATAGGTGTGTGTGTGTGTGTGTGTGCGTGTGCGTGTGCGTGTGCGTGTGCACTTGCGCACGCTACAACAGGCCATTGGGTAAAATTGGATTTTTGTCACAGAAAGCAATCTTAAGAGAAATAACAAAAACTTAACACATTATAAGCAGGGGAGGAAAAAAATAAAGAATTTCCATCAAGCTAGACAAATGACAAACTTCAAATGAGGAGGAAGGCAGCGAAGCTCGGTCTCTCAAGGTGGTGAGCTAACTTGTTTCAGTTCAGGTTTTCATACTAGGAGGATATCCAACCTGGCTTAGCTGTGAGTATAAATGAAATACGAACAACATACTTTGCCTCTCATTCCTCACGGATCCAGAATTCTGCTCACTCTTCCCTACCGAGCTTTATTAGCAACCATGTCTATTTAATCACTGTTTTTATTATTGAATGGCTTATTGATCTTCATGTGACACAGATTACAACTTAATCACTAACAGTTGAGTGGTGTCTAACTGATTGTGAGTGAACGAAGAGCAGAGGATGGGATGGATGTGTGGATTTTAGGACGCTAACCTTATGAACACTTGCACATGTTCAGGAAAGCCCAATGGATAAAATTTATGTATTGCTAATGATTTTTATTGGCCCCCTGGCCCAGGGAAGTGGCATGCTGCCCAGGAATCTGAAGGAATCCTGCTTTTGGTTACTAGTCAGAATGCAAAGAGTAATAAAATTCCAAGAAGCACAGTAAAAGTTGAAGGACATTTATTCAGGTGATTTCTCTTAATTTTTTTCTCTCCATTTTGAAGTTATGCATTGTTTCATCAGGTAAACTGGATGGGGATCATTTTCACAAATCTTGGAGAGAACTGCACACAGCCATCGGTGTGTATGTTTATGTTAATTGTCTGCACAATGTCATGAAATGGCTGATATGAGCCACAGTTTTCTTTTCCCCTACTTCATAAATGATGTCCTTTATTTCTGACAGAGTTCTAGGCAAAGTACTTTGCTTATATTAAAAGCAGATATTTGGATAATCTACAAGTTTTATATAATGGTAAGTATGATATCCCTCTATGCAAAGTAGAGATGAATTTCCTCTAAAATTGCATGGGTCTAACCATTAGAAAGATGGCTTGGTCGTAATCAACATGGGAGCTTTCTTTTTTTCTCATTGATCTGAATCTATTATTACTAATTTGAAATATAGAGTAGAAACTATATCAGTATTGCACAAGTATTTTTAGAAGATTCACTGAGGACAGGAAAGATAGGTTAGGGGATAAAGTGCTTGCTGGTCAAACACAAGGACCTGGTTCCCATATCTAGCACTCACATGAAAGATGACTGCATTTATCTATGTCTCCCAGGAATGTCAGAAACTGCATCATAGAGGTTCACTCAAGACTCCAAGAACATGTGCTGTACAAGGACAACACCAATGACACACATGTTCTTGTGACAGGGTAAACTCATAAGAGGTCATTGTTTTTATGTTTAGGAGAACAGTAAGTAACTAAATGAGACGCCCCATATTGATATCTGGCCTCCAAATGCACACACTCACAGGTTCCCTCACATTCATATGCACAAACTTCCAAATAAAAATATAGAGAATAAGACATTCGTTTGCTATTATTTGTACAGGAAGTAATATCAACATGAAGGAAATATAAAAAAAATTAATGTGGAGAGTCAGGAATTATTGCACTACTGAAAATCCCAGGAATAAGGACAGGTATCACAATCAAGCTCTATTAAGATGGAACACTGTCATATCAAGGTTCACACCAGTCATGATAAAAAAAAAATGTTTGACATGTCTCAGCATTTAGTGAGTCACTATAGATCTCTGCAGACTACGTAAAATAAGGTCAATACCTTAATAGCCCATCAACAACTCCTTTGTGCAATAAATCCTCCTTTCATGTAGTCACCCTGAACTATTCCTCGTTGTGTCTGTGCTTCGTACACGTCCCCATCAATGGCATACCAGAGGTCAGATCTAAATCCTACAAACTCGCACTATGAGTTCACTACTTGCAGCCAGTGTTATTAAGTTCTTCTATGAATTGTTGGATGAAACCAGCAGTTGTTTCAGGACAATAATAAACCCGGGCCTTGGAAACAAACAAACGAGAATCCTAAATACTTCTTTGGAGGAAATATTCATAACTCTTATAAAATTGGCAAGGAAATGGAAGAACACAAGAACCCAGGAGAGTGTTGTTTGACATACGATAATGAATCCTCTCCTTAAGCAAGTAGGAATGAAGTTCATGGATATAAAAGCTAGTATTCCAAAGATAAAGCATGCAAAATAAAGATGATAAAGCAGCAAACATGATAGTCGTAAATTCCTAGGATTCAGTTGAATCTGCAGAAAAGTTAATAAGCACGGCCATTATCAAAAATGCCGAGAGTCAGCAGAGAGGCAGCAGAGAGGCAGCAGGCAGGGTCTGTGCAGGATCTGTGGGGGTGGAGGACTTATCTGGTGGTGACAGAGGTGGACAAGATTGTACTCGTAAGCTGAAAGCACTGACCTTGAAAGAGATACTCATAAATGACCCCTTAAAAAGGCCCTGCAAAGCCCCAAGTTTAAAGAACTGTGAAGAAAAACTCACATAACCACACTGAAAGTCCTGAAAATATTGAGAAAAGAAAATGGAGCACACTGAGAAGGGAGAGTAAGTGTAGACAAGTGTTCTTGGTATGGGAAACATTTGAAAAAAAAAAAGGAAACCAGGAAGGGAGAAGGAATACAGAGAAAGCACAACATCTGAAAAGGTGATGTCCCAATTGACTCGCAATAAGAAAAAAAAATGTTTCTGCAAGTGGACACATTGCAAGTTCATCACAGATTGACAAGTTTATCAAATACCCTCAGGGTAGGATGCATCCCAGACCTCCACTCAACAGCTGCAACATCCATAGCTACTGGGAAGGATTGTTTCATCTTTAGCTAGACAGAATCATACCTGTACTCTATAGGACAATGCAAAAGTCACATTTACTAACATCAATCCCATGCAAATGTTTGCTAATTATCCCTTTGAATATATTTACTTTCATTATAAATAACTTATTTCCCTATGGAGAGGTCAATAATATGCTTCCTAGGGCTATTCTATTCAAATACCAGATGCCAGATTACTTTAAGCAGATTAAATCGACTTGATTCATGGTCCTGGAGTAGATGTTCAAAGCCAAATAGTGGGCAAAGTTGGTTCCTGCAGTGGACTGTGAGGATGAACCTGGAACACGGCCACTCTGAGATTCTGGAACTTGCTGACAGTCTTCTACATCACTTAGTGTATGAAGATCTGCTTTACTTATCAGAGGATGATTGATGCTTACATTCAAAATTTCCACTTTAAAAAAATGGGCTGCTCTGATTAGTTTTAAAAGTTAACTCAACATAACATTGGATCACCTTGAAGCTAGTTTTAATGTGAAATTATTTTGATCAAGTTAGCATTTAAATTATGTCTTTGAGGAATTGTCTTAATTGTTCATTGATGTAGGAAAACCCGGCCCTTTGTGGGCACCACCATTCCTTAGGGAAGGGGTCTATAAGAGGGGAGAAAGCTACTAGAGAGCAAGCAAATAGGCAAGCAGGGTCTTCTTCATTTTGATGACCTGCCTCAAGTGACTATCTTGACTTCCCATAGGTCACCGACTGTAATTTGGAATTATAGACCCCATACTCCACTAGTGTTTTTTTGCCAAGTTATTTTCCCACAGAACTGAGTTGACGCCAGAACACCAGTTATCCTAGAATAGCAGTCTACTCCATGAATGCCTTTTAATTGAGAAAATTCCATCCCTAATATTGGTTCCTGTGACACTGTGAGTAGACTATCAGCAAGTACAGTTTGAAGTGTGATAATATTACAGGATGGACAAAGTAGATTCCACAAAATATCCATGTCAATTTAATTTTTTACTTGCTGAACTAGAAACACTTCTATGTGTGCAACACTGCATCACTGTGTTTGTGAACTACTGTATAATTGTCATGTCATTTCTCCTGAAGTACATGTTCTTAGAAGAAGTCACTTCTCATTCCTTATAGATGATATGCACACAATACAGAGAAAAACACTGTCTACTCTAAGTACTTAATTTCAATATCTTTTTTTTTAAATATAATTTTTTATTGAAAAAAAAAAGATTTCCGCCTCCTCCCCGCCTCCCATTTCCCTCCCCGTCTCCCTTTTCCCCCCTCCCCCCCACTCCTCTCCCCTCCCTCTCCTATTAAATAAATAACAACTTAGTGTTTATTGGTATTTAGTGACACCACTGAGTGCTTTTTTAAATATTAGCAATAAGTTCTATCTCTTTAATTCAAAAGTACATTACTACATCTTTAGATTTTTATGAGCACAATTCATATCTCAGCTGTGTTTCTAAATTTGTCTAGATATAGTCTACAAAAATTTAAAAATTTATGAATATTAATATACACAGAAGTTATGGAAGTCCAATATTTGTAAAGTAGCTAATGCAATATCTGAAAGTTTGGGGATGTATTTGAGTGGTTTTAAGGAATCACTATTAAAAACTTAGGGACACATGCAGATAAATTTGCCTTTGACTGTTTGCCAGATGACTCAATAGAGTAATATACACACAAATCAACCAATATGTGCCAAACTACTGTTAACATTTATGCAGCTGTAAGGAAAAAATTCTTTCATCTCTTCTGTCTGTGAAAAACCATCCCTGCAAAATGAAAGAGATGCAGAAAAAAATTCCCTGCGAGAATATTAATCAGTCATGGTATGGCCTCGTGACCTGAAATATTTGACACCAATTCTCTTAATGAGCACAATGCTTTAAAACAATGTTAGATGCTCAAAGATGGCACCCTATCTGTGCTCTGAGACCTGCAAGCCTTTGATCTTGTATGAACAACATCCTACACATCTGGGCCACAACTTGGTAGTCTCATTTGCTACTGTATTTTCTTCCATTTATGTGTGCCTTTTAAATCTGTAAACACATTATAATCTTACTTTCATTTATTTGAGGCATAGTCATGCTGTGTATACCTTGATGTTCTGATTCTTGCTGTGTAGCCTAAGCTGACACCAAGCTCAAGGAAATCTTCCTGCACCTAACCCCTTACTGCTGAGATCATCACTGTGTAGGAGAACAGCTGATTTTGAATATAGTTTTCTGAGTGATGACAAGAAAATTTTTATTGTCTTTTCCTTTCATTCAATATTTCAAACAAATATAGGTAGTATATAACAACATATGAAATTTGAAATAAATAAATAAATACAAAGAAATATGTTATATACGAACATACTATACATAGAGAATCTTGGAAAAATTATGTTTATTAGATGACTCAATTACTTTGAAGAATATAGTAGTCTTGTCTTACAGATATCCAAAGTCTTAATAATCTTCTAAGGGCCACTAGGTTCTTGGTCTACTCTTTTTCTTTGATGCTAGGTAGCAGATCATAGTTTCTACGAGGAGGAGGGCTTGACAGCAACTGGCTTGGCTGTAGGCACACTTCAGATACCAATGTTGAACACACTGACATATGGGTCTCAGTAGAATCTTAACATGGCTAAAACAAATTGAGAAGAGCTGGGGGCAAATAAGAGTGGTATTTCCCAAGTGTGGGAGAGTAATAAAATAGAGTCAAGGCACTGAGCAGGTGAGCATAAATTATAGTGTGTTCTCTCTGTTTGACACAGGGTTCTCTTCATTGATTTGAATTAGGCTGCTCTCTCTTTTTTTAAGGATTTGTCATTATTATTATTAGTAGTAGTATTTTATTTACTATGATTCTTGTAGAATGTGAGTGTGTGTGTGTGTGTGTGTGTGTGAGTGTGTGTGTGTGTTTACAAGCAGCTGTTCATGGAGGAGAAAGTGAAGCTTCAGATCCCTTGGAACTGGAGTCATAGGTGTTTGTGAATCACTCAATTTTGGTGCTGGAATCCAGACTCTATGTCTCTGATAGAACAGAAGTACTCAACTCTGATCCATATCTCCGGGCAAATCTCATTGTTTGTATTCAGGAAAACTAGTTTCATGCACAGGAGGAAAACAAGTAATTTCTTCCTTAGAACTAAATGAAGGAATTGAAGAACACACGAGCAAGGGTTGTACTGTTGTTTTTGCTTTATCTAAATAAAATATGATCTTTTGTATAATAAAAGTAAGTAAAAATATACTATCAGACAATGCATAATAATATACAAATTTATATAAACACATACGGAATGCAGATACATGCATCTATAATACACATAATTCCATATTATGTATCTGTGTACTACAAAACAATTTTTTTTTATTTTATTCAGGAAAATGTTTGAAAACATGCAGAATGTTGTGCTGCCTAGGTTCTCTCAATTACCATCATCGTCTCTGGAAATTGTAACAATTGTGACCTCCTGTTCTCAATGAAAATATTCTACAATAGTGTCTTGCACTGAGGGACAGAAAAACATTCCAGAGCTTACCTGAAATGTAAATCACCATGGAACATTTAATTAATAAAATTAAAATACACAAAGATATCAATGCTCTTTTGTGTCGTAAAAAGCTGCTCACTTTCTGTGTGGCTGCAGGTTGAAAGCCAGGAAAATCTTTGAACACATGAAATGATCTGCAGGAAATTACACCAAGGATGTCACAGTAGTTGTAAAAATAAAAAAGGCAGTATAAACCCCTGTTACAACATTTTGAAAATATTATTTAATTTATTTTATAAATAATATAGGCATATAATATAGACATATGAGTGTTTTCCTTGCATTTATGTACAAGACCTATTATTTAGAGCCTTTTGCCCTAGATGTCAGAAAACTGCATCAGATCTCATGAAATTGGAAGTAAAGATGTTATAACCCGCCATATGGGTGCTAGGAACTGAACTTGCAAAAGCAACAAAAACTTGTAATCACTGAGTGATCTGTCTGGTCTGAGAACTTGGTTTTAGACAGAGAAATCCCCTGTAAGACTTGGTACATTATCTCAGCCTCTTGTGTTGACAAACGTCAAAGAACAGGGAGAGAAGGAGCCAGTGATTTCAAGCTCAGGGTACACCTTTCCCAGCTTGTGTTCAGCAAGATAGAGCTGCATTCTTAGGCATTAGAATCTCAAGTTGTGTACTTTCTGTCATGCATCTACCAAGTGAATTAACCTGAGTATTGTATAGAGACCATGAAAATGGCGCCAATGCTACAATTAGTGGGTGGGAATAGATTCTCATATTTCTGAAACAATTAATGAAGCAAATTCTATAAGAAATTTAGATTGCACCATTGTACATCTATATTAAAGCTATAATTACACTTCTCACAAGAAGTACGATTTACTCTGAAAGACTGTGCCAAAATTTCTATAGTCTGGATGTGAACCAAGAATCTGGTATATTCCTACAGGGTAATACTCACCTTATAAAATAAAATTTATGTATTTACTTAATTATGCCATAGGATGCCCTTCAAATTCATGACCAAAGTTCAACTCAACTAAATTTCTTTGTGATGAGTGTACCTCTCAAACCAAATGGAATAATTAACTGATTTTCCAATTATAAATGAATCAGAAATCGATTAAATGAACATTGACCTTGTGCCATAGAACATTAAGAAGGCAGTTGCAATAAAGCATCTCTGGACATAATCAATATGTGTCCTCACATATTACATGGAGAAGAAAGCATTAAGACACAGCTTAATCAATATTGTGAAATGCACTTTTTTTCTGAGTGAAATGACTGGCTATTTGAATTGTTACACATTCAGAGCTAAAGCCTTAACTTGACAAAGAAAGTGTCAAAAATCTGACAATATTTCCTTGTTTTGACAATTTCAGTAATAAAGAGTGATTATGTCATGCTGGACTGACTGGTGATCAAAGAACCATCCAAGGACACAAATATTCTATTGTAAGAACAGATAAAATAGCAAGCTTATATTATTTATATGTACTTATACAGTCATATATCAAATCTATGCTTTGGCTAATAGAAATCACAAAACAAGTCATTGCTTTATTTGTGATTCTTTGTGCATTTGTTTCTTCCACTTTTAAATGCTATGTTTTTTTCTAGATTGTTGTCAGGAGCTTTCATAGCTCTGTAGACCCTACAGCACTGACTGCTATGGCAACAGCCATATCCAAACCATTATACCGCTCTATGATGTGATCCCACTTTCCAGAAAATTTCCTACTATGCACAAAATTTCCTCAGAACTTTCTCTCAAGCTGATTTGTTGTTTCACGGAGATAAACTTGGTACTTCAGGGACCTATTATTTTCATTCATAATAATGAGAGGGAAAATAAATGTGCCACCAGAATATTGGATACATTAATTTTCACCCAATTCAATTTCCTAGGGAATGTTCTCCTCAATTGAACTCAAGTATCAGTGGGCAGCAGGTGCACCTGCCTTCTGGAGAAGGGTTTCTAGCTTCTATCAGAAAAGAAGCAAGCACCACTGGACCCCTGTAAATACAGAAAATAAGATCTGACAGAAAACCTCCACTTTCCCCATCCTCATCCCTCTCCATCTCCAGACTTTTCCCTCCTCCTCCATGTTTACTTTTTCTGCTCTTCTCCTAAGCAAGGAGAATGGATTCAGTCGTTACTTATTTTCTTTAGTTGTTTAACAGGACACAGCAACGGGGAGTGAAAGTTTACTTTTGTTACAGGTATACATCTAAGGAAGGTGAATCCAGAGATAGTTCATTGTGCCAGAAAAAGAACATGGAGGATAAGTAATCTGTGAAAAGAATCTAGACACTTAAAGAAAAAGAATGTACTAAGAAAGTCAAAAACGTTTTTTTAAAAAACGTTTTTTGTGTTTTTAAAAACAATCAGTGACTGCACAATGAAAATGTAAAGATTAACCCCTGAGTTATTACCAAACATTCTTTACTCTTTAGGATATTCCTATCCTGTATGACTATCATCCAATGCATTGGGCATGAAGTGGACTAACCATAGCCAAAGCTAAGCTTATTTTTAAGACATCTCCCAACTCTAATAGAAGCAAGCCTAGGAATGAATAACATTTGACACTTTAAAGACAATTTTAATTAAACTCCCCTTTTCTCCTTATTTTTCTTTTCTTCCCCCTCCCCCCCCAGCGGAGAAGGTGGAAAGCTGTTCTATTTTGACATTTTCTCCTCTCTAGGGGCCGAGCACCAGGTTCTTCAGCAAGTAAGTGGACAGACCATGGAGTGGGTACATCTCTGAATTTATTCAAAGGTAGCATGCTGAGGCCTTTTAGACCGAGCCTGGAATCTACCTACATCAACACTGCAAATTTAACTGGAACACAGCCGAAGCATTTGGTTTACACATTGCCTGTGCCTGCTATTAGGAAGCCAACGACAGAGTCCATGGCCTACCAAGTCATAAATATTTACTCTTTGGACCTTTCCCGAAAACTCCTGCCAAGCTCTGGTGAGGTTGCTCCAACTGAAGCAGTGGTCTGTTAGAGCCTTTCTAAGCCAAAGGCTGGTCAGGCAGTGGGAACGGTGCAACAGAGTGCTATTCAACGGACAGCTTACGTGACTCAGCTCTCCGTGCCAAAACCAACTTGTTAAATTTTATTTTGTATCGTGTACAGCATTTTACCAACAGAACACTTTAGAAAGTGCGTGTAAAACGTTGTCCAAAGTTAAAGTGTCTTTCCTTAGCTCTTCAATTTTTAAATGACTTTAGACTTAGATGGGCCTCATTTTCACTTATTTTTCTACCAGCGATTTGGCCCTAGCAGGTCATCCATGTCACTATGCATACACACTGGGAGGCTTGAGGGTTTCAGTTCTGTGAATAAAACCCAGCTCTTTCTACCCATATGATAGGAACTTGCATACCTGAGGAGGTGAATATCTGCATTCTAAATTCCAGCTACCAACAGATTGTGAGTAATGTGGTTCAGAAACCGAGAACGGTACTAGGTGCCAGTTGAAATAGACTGTCAGGCCCGCCAGCCCACAGCCCACATTATAGCAGGCACACATCCAGCACTGCCATTTGAGGAACAATGATCAACGTTCATTTCATAACCCAAAATATATGGAAGGTATCAGCCATGTACTGCTAAAGGAATATAGAGACTAATAAAGTATAGCACGTCCTCTGAGCTATCTTATGCTCAACGGGAGTCATGTGCTGTGGTCAATCACTGTCAGTTTTTAAATGTGGTATAGTTTGGGGCATAATAAATGCTGTTAATATTCTTGAAATTGGGGGACAGCCAAACGGGAATTTAAGTTCCAAATTCTATCTTGATTAATAATGGAAAAGGGCTTGAGATTGTGTGTATTATCAACTAGACCCAAACTACATGAAAGAATGAATCTTATTTAATTTTTAACAGAAAGCACATACCTTACGCCTAGGAGATACATTCAAATATATTCAAGTTTTACTTCCTCTCACGTAAGGAAAATTGCCTGGTGTGGTTTTCTGTCATACTTCCTTTGTTGCTGCTGTTGTCATTTTCCTCGTGTGTTTCCAGATAAGGCTATAAAAACGTGGCTAGCCTGGTTTTGTGAGCAGGAGTCTTGCTACAGCACAATTTATAACCTCACCTGATGGAAAGACCATTCAATCTCATAGGGGTCAGACTTTTTTAATGGCACCATCCATTTCTTGATGGGGATAAGAAAAGGTGCCAGACATGAACTTTTGGAGTGAGGACCCTTGTGGGAAATGAAAAGAAAAGAAAATTTCGGGATGATATCCTGCATTAAAGTTTGACACGGAACATATTTTGCTCTGGTCATTTTCTACCTGAGCCTTCAGCCTCTGAACACAACGCTAGGTGTACACATTGCACAAGTCCTCTCCTCTGGTCTGTGTCCTTCCCATGAACTAGGACTTCGGCTCCAAACTCCTTCTCTAAATACACCCAAAATCATGTTTGTTGGGGATACATAGCAATCTTCCTTTGAGGACATGCACATGGAAAAGCCATGGTTCACTGTCAATGAGATTTGATGTCACACTTAAAGTTCAAAGTGTTCAGCTGGATGGTGTTGGTGCACTCTATTAATCCCAGCACTGGGGAGGCAGAGGTAGTCGGATCTTTCTGAGTTTGAGGCCAGTCTAGTCTATAAGAACTAGTTCCAGAGCAGGCTCCAAAGCTACAGAAAAACCCTGTTTCGAAAAGCAAAACAAAATCCAAAGTCTTCTACAGAGGTGTAGCTTTTATTTTTTATCACATTCCTCTGAAAGGTTTTCTACCTCAACAAATAACTGCTTTTACTTTCCTGGCAGAGATATTGAGCCAACCTTACTTCTCTTCCCCATGAAACCTACAAGCAGCAAATCATGAGTAAATACTGTTGGTCTTGTTTAGATTTAAAAAAAAAAAAAAAGAACAAATCTCAGCCTCAAAGGAGGATTCGCTCCCTCCTCTCTGAGGCATGTCCCAAACAAGGGGCTTGCTAATTCCTCTGCAGCTCCATCCCACACCAAGAAGTTAGACTCTGCTTATAGACATTTTTTAATCTGTGTGAAATTATCCATGTACATTCATCTTTTGCCATTAAACAAAAACAATTACACACAGACACCCCCTACACAAACACACGCATACACACACGCACACACACACACTGGGTAGGGGGTGGTGCAGGGTGGGACTGCCAAGCTAACATGGACAAACAACCACTCTACATGTCTCCCCCTTATAAAACTGGAGCAATCCACAATATTGTCTCCCTTGTCTCCTGCTGTATTTTATGGTCTTTGGAGCTTCTTGCCATCTACCAATTTGGGACTGAATATTAGCTTGTGTTATTTCTGCTGGATACACGAAGGCATCCAAGAGTTTATAAGACAAAATGTCTTCGAGTGGAAAGCAGCCCAGAGGAGGGAGGAAGGAGAGCTCAAACTCTTTATTTAGCATTCTTTTGAGATTTCTTAGAACTGTTAGTAAAGTTTTTCCTGAAGGTATCCTAAATAACCTTAAACCTACAATAATATAAAAACATAGCAAAAAAGATAACTTATTATCTATATAAGCATAATAACTAAAAATGTTACGAATAGGTCTATCTCTGTGATCATTTCTCTTTTTTCAACTCATATTTAAAATTTATATAAAAATATTTACTAATTTCCCCCAAAAAACTTGAGGTAAAATTGACAGTTAATTTTAAGTATTTTCTTACTTTTATATTATCTTTTTTTTTTAAATTTACAAAGTCAATAGAATTATTTTTATAAGTTCATTTTATTATGTTACACTATTTTGGCTGCTTGCCTGAGTGTATGACAGTATACTATGTGCTTTCCTGGTGCCTAGGGAGGCAAGAATATGGTGTTAGATTCTCTTGAACTGGAATTGCCGATTGTTCTGAACTTCTAAGTGGGTGCTGGGAATTGAAACCAGGTCCTTTGGAAGAACTGTGCTCTTAACTCCAGCACCCAGAGGAGGATTTTAAGGATTTAAAGGTTTAGCAGTTTCTGGTGTCTTCCCTTGAGACAGGCTTTCACAGATTTGAAGCCCACTGTATTTTTAGTTAGGGCACTCTCAGTAAGATTCTGGAACGTCCCTGTCTGTGCACAACCCATTCCTGAACTGGATTCAAGTGTGCATGATCACACATGAGGCATTTTACTTGTGCACTCGGGATCTGGGCTCAGGGTCTCGTATCTGGGCAAATCATTGTACTTACTGAACCCTTATTCTGACAAGCACACTCGCATGTACACAGGTAGTGCAGCTGTGAGACCAAAGTTAGCAGGCTTGGATAGAAATGGCTAATATTCAGATGTGCACCTTGTCATTATTCAAATCCTACTTCTAGAAATATTATTCCTAGTGGAATTTGAATAAAACTAAAGAGGAAAAAAGCAAAGGAATGCTTTCTATATTAAAATCTAAGCAATTTATAACACTAACTGAGTTGGTCTCAAAATAAAGAAAGCATATGTTGGTATATTATTTATTTAAAGTTGATGTAATTCCTTTGAAATTTCAGTTGTGCCTGTGGTTCATTGCATATACAATATAGTAATATATTGCTGTATATAAATCGCTAAGGACATATGCTAACAGAATCTATGGCCTCACCATCCATCCTGAGTTTTCTGATTTCATCTGACCATGAAAGCTAATCTGGGTCTGCTTTGGCTAGTTCTTGGAATCAAGACCTCCTGAGTATCAGATATTATAGGCATTATATGATCAAATTACATTATATACATTTATGAAGCCATCATAAAGAAAGCCATTATTATGTATAATTAATAAATGTAATTAAAACTTTAAAAGGGGCTGGAGAAATGGCTCAGAATTTTAAAATGCTCATTGCTCTTGCAGAAGTCTAGAAATAGATTCCTAGCACTTATAAGGCAGTTCATACCCATCTGTAACTCCAGTTCCTAGGTATCAAAAGCACTCTTCTGATCTCTGTGGGCATCAGGCATTTATGTGGTGCATGTATGTACATGCAGACAAAGCACAAAATGCAAAAAAAATACAAAAAGAAACCTATAAAGAACTTTAGAAAGAACTATGCTTCAGTGGTTGGCATGATGCGGATCAGCAGGCATTACTTGGTCTGTCTTTTATAGAAACTCCTAATTTTAGGGCACAAGGGGTCTGAAATTAATTCTTTACTGAGTTTTCAATTAGCTTTGCCTTTAGTTTCTTAAAAAATTCAACAGCAAATAACCTCAAAAGCTATTATAGGGGAAAAAAAGGAAAGTATGACCTATCAATTTTAAGACACAAGACTGCAACTTACAAAACAAAAAGATAACGTAAACAAGTCCAATAGATGTTAAAAGGTTGAATAGTGGAAACTTAGAAAAAACAGTAGAACTATAATTTATCCAGATTTGTTTTCTTGTGAATCAATATGACTTTAATGCAGTAGGGAAAATGATATTATTCACAAGGAAAATTGAGCGGAGGAGGAGATGAGGCTCTGTGGAGTTACTGAAGATTTCCCCCAACTCTGTAACAGAGGTGAGGTTTTTCTTGAAGGAATTGCACTGGAATTTCAACATATTAATTAATTGGCATATCTTAATTGTACTGGAACTTCAGCATATCAATTCATTGATATACCTCAAAGCAAATTCCTAAGTGCAAGGAGTCACAGAGAAAAGGACCTTCAGTAATGACTTGCATTCCAATAAAACACCATGTTTGAAAGACGTGGTCATTTCTGGTCTCCGTGTACACCGGGGCACGAGTTTCAGCCTCAATCAATAGTGTATTAGGAGCAAACAAAAGAGCTGAAACTCAGCTTCAACAGCAAAGCCATTTCTTCAGGTGGAAGGCAGGCTTCAAAAGTTGGCTCACACACTCTGTCAGCCTGTGTGTGGCACCTAGTCTCACACTGATTGAACTCCAACCACTTCACTTCTCTTGAAACCCTCCACAATAATCAGATACTGGGAGATCACACTAGGGGAGGAAGGCAGAAATAAGATCAAACTCGAGGTAGGTGGCAATAATCCATCTTAATCATCACCTCTAACACCTGGCTGAAAAACGTTGGAGAATGTGAACTGAAAGCTATTGGCAAGTCAAAATACATTTTTTTCGCCTGTTTAATTTTGATCTGAGACCTGAAATTTCTGACATGGAGTGCCTGCTGGTGTGTACAGCCGTCGGTTTAGACTCATCTTGCGTGTTACTGATAAGGTGTCTTTAAAATGTACTTTGAAATACCTGGTGCAATTGAGACTTCTACATATTAAGAAGAGCATGGGGTTAGATTGTTCCCAGTTTTGTTGCAAGCGCCCAGACTAAGGAACGACTGTGATATCTATCGACTGTGGACTTCCAGTCACAAAAGTGTTAGTCAGTTACACAACTGTTGAGATCCAGACACTTGAATTCAGATTTTCAATTCATTCTATCAGGAGAATTTTGAAACAGTATAACACTATGGAAGTTACTTCATCTAGTTTTTATAGCTTAACTCACATAAACTCATTGATACATTTAAGGAGTACAGAAGGAATGACAAAACCCAAAATGATCTGCAATTGCTAACACTTTGACACATTTAACCAAAGTGTCTTTCTCCTTTCAGGGCAGCTGGCTGACTCCATCTCCCCAATTTAGAAACGCTTACTCAGCTAAAGAACAGAGTGGGTGTCAGAGGCTGCAAGGTAGATGAACTTTGCCTTCCTCTCATTTGGATAAAGCAGATGGTGCCTTCCTTGTTTTGAAATAAAATAGCACTGGGCATTCTTTCCCTGCTCATTACAGTCTTGGAAACTCGTATACAATTGTGGTTTAGTTTAGGCATTTAGTGAGTAGTGCTGAAATCAGATTTGATTATGACAGTGTATGTTACATATTTAGAGATGATTATGGACAGTGGCAATGTATTACGGTGGACTTTATTAGCGCACGGTCGCTATGTACCATAAGTTTTATAAAAAGTTGAGTTTGCTCCTGCTGACATTGTTTCCACCTTGCAGTAATATGAGCTGTAGCAAATCACATTTAACAGTCTGTGGGGCTCAGGAGCTCAGGCTTTTCATTCCCGTGGAAACACATTTGAAAAACTGGTGCAATTTGCAAGGATCAGATGTCTGCATTCTAAGCAAGCTAAAAAAGTTAACCACTAATATTTATAAATCTCAGGTCCATTTGATTAAATGACTTGGCTTAAAGGGTTGACTTTTAGTTAGCACGTGATTTCATCCTTAGTAATTTGATATTGAAAGATAAGGGCTGATTAGAAAGCAAAAAGTAAATATGATTGAGGGAGGGGCAAGATAGTTCTATCAATAAAACATAATTTAGATATATTGATGTTATTTAATTGTCTGGATCCTAGATCTTTTGGCCATTCACACTGAGCCAATGCCATCTTAAAGAGAGGTGTGTGTTCTCAGGTTCGCTATCCTTACTGGTGTCAGCTTTGAGGGAATGTGGGTTACCAGTGTCCAGCCACAGTGACATGATGGAAAGTCTCTTTAAACACACCGAAGTCACATATTGAGGTAATAGAGCCTGAAACAAAGGTGGTTTTAATAAAGAATTCTTTTTATATTCCACATATTTGTTTAGATTTATGCTCTGTAGCGTCCGATGACAACTCAGTAATGATTGCTCCAGACCTCCGTATTAATAAGATTTAATATGGTAAAGTTTCCAGAAATGTGTTTTTTGAAATATTATGAGTCAGGAAATACTCCTCTGTAGCTGAATCTCATCAACGAATTTTTATGAGTATGAATTCAAAGAATTATATATAGCTTCTAAGGAAAAAATGACCAGAAGCCAGCAAATTAGTTAACTGGTTCTTATGCATGACAGATACGTTTGCTAGAATGCAATGCATCTTCCATGAACCTTTTGATGTTCACATTTTTGGAGTTAAGAGAATTCATTCTGTTTGCAGATGTATTGCATAAAAATTGCAAAGGTCTTGAGACAAAATATTAGCTCTTTAAAATGCACTGTAGTTTTGTACATTTCGAAGAGTACTCAGTATCCAAAGAAGATGAAAGCTGTATGTTTGGAGCACAAAGAATTTTATATATATTCAGTAACTTATTTCATAGTGGAAATACATGTCTATTTATTAATATCATCTCAGGATATTTTCATCACATTGGCTCAATGTCAATATAATTATTTTGTAGCCAAAAAAGGAAATTGAGAATACACTTTTTTAAAAAGACATAATTTGTGTAATTATTTAACTACTTAGAATAGACCTAAGACCTTATTTTTCAAAGGTGAAATAGAAGTAAACAAAAACAAAAATAAAATAGAAGTGACCTATGTTTAAATAGTGGTTATTGAAATAATAACATTATGTAAATTCTTGAACTATATATAAAGTTGGAAATATTTTGATAGTTATTTGATAGTGATTGTGCAATTTCTTTAAAGTTACAGTGTTGATTTACACCAGCATTTTGATTCACTTTCGTTTTAGGTGTATTTTTCAAATGCATAATAACTAAAACTTAAATTCAACTCAAAACTATAGCCAAAGGCAGCCTCCTCTTTGTTCTTATGAAGGCCAACATATCAAAATGATTACATTGCATCAAGCAACTCTTTGAAGTTCAATTGCTGGGAAATCACATTATATTGTTTCTTTATGATCTAAATATTTTATCTTTTGTTTTCTTTAATATGTAGCGCTGTGTGCGTGTGTTTTCAAATGCTATTCTGATACTTTATTCAACGAGATTGAATATAGCTAAGGCACCCACATAATCAGTTCTTCAGTATTATATAGCTATTAGTAAATTATTTAAACTCCTTTTCTAAATTTTTACAAATTTGATTGAGTTGTCAATATTGACAGAATTCAAAACAAAATCATTTATCAGCAATACACTAACACACAAATGAGATCATTAAAAATGAGTGGAAACATATGTTATAAAGCATTTATAACGGATCAAGAAAGTGAGCATTTTAATTAGCCTGTTCTGTTGACTACAAAATCCCAGGACTTCTAGGCAATATTATTCTTTAGAAACATCAACAAAAATAAACATTTTTCCAAAAAATAAATCTGAAAATATCAGCATGATATCATACTGAAAATTTTGGGTAGCATATCGTTTTTTTTTAACCTTTTGAGTTTCTTTGATTTATACAGGTATTTGGGAGGTTTTCTGGATTTATGAATGTCAGCTTAAAAGGGAAGTGTACATGGAGACGTATTGTGCTTTGCCAAGGGAAGTGCTGCATACAACATCAAGTGCTGATATAATTTCCAAACCAGAGTTCCCAGGAAAGGCTCAGGGAAGCTGTTTTCTAATTGATGTCCTACAATATTATGAGCAGAATTTTCCAACTGGAAAATGTCATTTATGGCTCATAGTCTGCCAAATGGCCTGGCTGCTGTTGACCACCCACTTAAGAAGCAGAAGTCTGAGAATTATTAGCTATCGATTGATCATTTGCCTAGAGAACACTGAACGTAACATTGTGGTCTTACGTCCTTCAATCATCTGCTCGTGAATGCAGATGGGGATGGGGTTTAGTGACACCAGTATTTTTCTAGTGACTTTCTCTTAAACTATCCTCTTCATCATCTTCTTGTAGCATTTCTACTAAATTCTAGTCTAATCATATCCCTTTACAATCCAGCATAACGCATTTTCACACGTCTTAAGCACCTATTTCAAAGTTATATTCTGTCACACACTTTCTAAGAAAGTATAGCTAGTATATCTTGGCATGTTCCTCTTCCTATACAGAAACAAAACAAAAATACATGAGCACACATAAACATATAGAGGTTCATGTAAGAGGAAAGACAGAGACAAGAAGAAACAGAGAGGTTGAACAACCTAGCTCTGAGGAAAAACACAATGCATTTTAAGGAAAACTTTTGTCTCTTATCGTTCAATCAGAGTTGAGAAAGCAGATACCTCAAATGCCCATGCCTCTAGCAAGAAGGGAAAAGGGATTTGTGGTTTGTTGGTGGAAGGAGTATTATAAAAGAATTGAAAAGGAACGGCTGTGAACAAAACGCATTTCACAAACACACATATCAATGTATCTCTCTCTTTCTGTGCGTGTGTATTTATATATGTATGGTTGTAATTTGTGGGAGCTTTGTTAGTATTGTTGATTCAAGATGGGCAATGGTGTTAGACTTCGATTCAGAGGGTGGAGTCCACTTTTACCTGCCCGGAATAAACCATAGAGTTTTCTAGCAAACTCAGAGATAGATGAAGAGACACAGGGAGAAATAAGGACTCCAGAGGGTTCAGAAGGACTTGCGGGCCTTTTTAACATAGGACGGTAAAAAGTAGGGCTTTGAACATTTTCTTTCTCCAACACTCTGAGGATCTATATAAGGTTTTAATCTAATATCTGATGCATGAGATTTATTTATTAATAAAACAATAAGGAAGCCACTATATATACATACATATGTGTGCATGCATGTGCCCATAATAAGAAACTGTCAAAAATATGACTCTGGTGTAAAACACTTAGTACATAGTAAAAACCTAATGCAGCGGGTAGGGATATAAAATGTCAGGGAGCAAAAATGTAAATCAGGCATACACAAAATGAGAAAGAAGACAATAGACTGAAACAATGGTGAACGGAATCTGAGGAGCGCTAAGGATAAAGAGAAGTTAACACCCATGGCATTGCATTCTACACAGAATATAAAGGAGAGATTGATGAATATCTCTAGAAATAATTAATAAAAATGATCCTGCATTTTTTAATTGACTGCTCTTTTTTAAGGACCAAAATTATCTGTGTGCCTATATAATTACTGACTTCAGGATGGCCAGTTTATAAGACTATTCAAATAGTTTACTGTCTTGTTGATTTGTTTTGTCTATATGCTTCTCAACTATTAAAATTGGAATGTGATATATCTCTGATTTATAACAAATATAGTTCTGCCATCAGCTTCTACAAGCTTATCATCAAGTACTTTAAATGTGGTTGCACACTGTACACAATATGCCAAATGTTTTATCATTTTGAAAAATCAAATCTTACCCTGATATTGGTGCAGCCATTTTTGTTCTTTCTGTTACTCTATTTCTGATACTGTCACAATATTTTGTATTTACTCTAAAAAAAAGTTCCATATAAACAAAATATTGGTGATTCAATATTTAATTAGTTCTAC
This sequence comes from Alexandromys fortis, assembly GCF_014885135.2. Lineage (NCBI taxonomy): Eukaryota > Metazoa > Chordata > Mammalia > Rodentia > Cricetidae > Alexandromys > Alexandromys fortis. Next base: position 33,190,940 of record NW_026067909.1, on the reverse strand, counting down.
TGCTGTCATAAAAACTTCCATGAAGAGAGATTTAAGGAAGAAATGGTTACTTTGTCTAATAGTTCTCTGTTCTAGTCCATTACTGTGAGTGAGTTACGGAATCAGGAATATGAGACAGTCTGTCAAATCATCCACAATAAATACACTGAAGAAAGAATGCCCTTGTTCAGATCATTTTTTTTCCTTTGGGTTTGTGTAATTGATTGATGTCATGTTTCTTTTTGATTGTATTATTTCTGAATGCATGTTTTCATATTGGAGATTGAGAACCCAGTAAAGGACTTGACATTGTTAACTTGGTTTGATTAGTTAATAAGCTCTCTAATGTCCAAATTGGTAAACTGAAAAGTGAATTTTCAAATCATTTTAAGGAACACATGAGGAAGACTGGACATATGACAACAGAATCAGATTTTTAGTAAGCTGGTATGTTATGAACCAGACTTGTCTGGGATATCCATTACACATGACAAACTAAATGTAGAGTAATGAGACAGAGTTTTAACCCTGGCTTCCTGCCCCAGTTAAATCATCACATGTGACATGGGCCTTTCTGTAGAGGGGAGGAGAAGGGACTCGGTACTCTAAAGAGGCTACCTACCACAGTGCAAATCTAGTATTCCTCCTCAAGGAATAAGACTGGAATAACAGGAACTGGTTCTGAAAAAAAAAAAAAAAAGATTGGTGCATGAACTGGATTTGGAATGGCAGCGAGGATCTGTAACAAAGCAACTGGAACTTCAAGTAAGAAGTATACACTTTCCAGAATTGCTAGACCAGCTCCCACCCCTCTAGGCAGAGGATAGTGCTTGCAAGAGTCAGGTGAGAGGACCATGGGGAAAGCATGCCAAATAATACCACCCGCCTTTGCTCTTCTGGCTTTCCAATTAATTACAAAATCCCTCCTTCTGCTGAATTGGAGAGAGACATAAGTGAGCAGATGGAGAGCCTTGGGGATCTCTGGGGTCTATATTCTTATCTCCAGTGATGGGTTTTATTTGCTAATTGACAGTTACCAATTGAAGCCTCATTTTTGGAGAAGGAGGGAACCAATGCAAGTCCATCTTCATTGTTACTTGGGAGTGTAGAAAGTTACACCTTCAGAAATACATTCTACATTCTTGTTCTTTTAGGTTTTGACTTGAATATTTTATCTGACAGAATCTTCACAAGTAGTTATTATAACTGTAGCTCCTTACATTTAATTTACGATTTGTGGTAATTTATTCTAAGGCAGTCTTTCACTGCACAGGCTGGGCTCAAGCTCACAACATTCCAGTCTCAGCCTCACTGGTACTGCCTGGTTCAGTATATGACACTATAACTGTTTTTTTTTTTTTTTTACATTCTCTCTCTCTCTCTCTCTCTCTCTCTCTCTCTCTCTCTCTCTCTCTGTGTGTGTGTGTGTGTGTGTGTGTGTGTGTGTGTATGTTCTAAGCATATCTGCAGGTCCATGAGGACAGCAACTATGTTGTATTTTTTTATTATATGCAGAAGGAACTGAACCAATGCCTTTTGAAGAAACGAACCATTAAAACAAATAATATTTTATAAGTAATGAATAGGTGTTCTGTTAAGCTAATTGGCATGATATAGAATGTACACATGAAAGTTCTACTTAAATATGGGGACTAGTGGACCAGTCATGAGATAGTGAAAAGATTATCCATTCAAATGAATTTTAATCTAGTGTCCTATGGAGTCAACTAATGAACCAAGATCAAGAGGGAATTAGTGGGGGGAAAAGCAGATACAATTTTATTTAAAAGTTCTGAGAAGCAGTTTACCAAGATTAAAATTTGGGTAGAGCCAGCGATTGTACATTTATGCACTGATTTGTGTGAAATACTTTGATCTGACTATCACTGACTTGGTAGTCAATGATCGAGCTCATTGTAATTGTGATACTGAACTTGCAATGATAATGGAAAATGGAGACTAGAATTCAGTTCTTGGTAAATAGTGAAATCATTGAAGAACACAAAAGGCAGCTTGATAGATATGCCTATTGATTCTCTTTTTTAAGAACATACAAATTCTGTTTCAGCCTTCCAGATCCTGGGTCTCAGAGAGCAGGGGAGAGGGGACTGACAAACAAACACATGGTTATAAGCAGAGAGACTCAGAGAAAGACAAAGACAGAGAGACCGAGACAGAGAAAGTTTATGAGGGAAGGGGTCAGTGCATGTGCAGTTCTGGCATATTGAAGGAGGAAGGGTAAGAAGTAGGAATGACTAGAGGCCCAGCCTGCAGCATAGCTTGGAGAGTGGAGATTCTGAATCAGAACAACGGGGAGAGAAAGAACCTATAACCACGACTACCACCCTCACCGTTTGTGAGAAATGACAGGCCAGTCTGGTTTCTGTGGTGCATCCAGCTTTGTCAGACCTGCAAAAATATCATACAAAGGTTGGCTGTTGCTTAGTTCTGGATGCTGGGAAATCTGAGGTCAAAGTATCTATACATTTGGTGTCTGAGTGGACCTGGGCTCAAAGACGGCAACTTCTTTGTGTGCATTTATTTTCTGGAAAAGGCAAGATTGGTTCTCTGTGAACTCTTTTAAAGAAATATTGACCCCACTATAAACTCTGAGATAACCATTACTTCCTAAAAGGCTCTACTTCTAAATTCTGTGAAGATCTGATTGCAATATATTTTAGGGGGCACAATTGTTCAGACTGCCTCCTATAGTGGTCCTCTAAGTCACAATCATTGGAAACTCCTGGTGTAACAAATCTATGCCTGCTGGTCTCCTTTGGCTACGATAGTGAATTCAACAACAACTCTCCTCTTACTTTCATGATGTAACACCTGGTTATCTGCAGGAATTTAATAAAATAGCAATGTGTGTGTGTGTGCATGTGCACATGCACACACGCACACATGCGCACGTGTGCATGTTTGCCTGTTTGTGTGGATGTACCTGTGTGTGCATTTATGATTCATGTACACCTCAGAGTTCAACTTTCTGATGTTCTTCAGGAGCAATTTTCCTTGTTTTATAAAAAGGTTCTCTGTTATTACCTAAGACAGTGATGTTGATGCTAGACTTACTAGACAGAGAACCTCAAGGAATGTACCTAACCCCACATCCTTAGTCCTATGACTATAATTTTACCTAGTTCTTAGTATCGCTTCTGGGAATCCAACTCAGGTCCCTTTGCAAGCATTGCAACCTCTAAAAAAAATACCAAACTAAACGGTCTGTACCCACAGACTATGGAGCATCGTGCACAAGAGGAGGGCCTCAGTGTTTGTCTATACATTTGGATTATATTACAACATGCATTGGAAGGTATGGCAAACTGTTTGTGGCATGACATTGGGGTTCCCTTCTGAGCACCAAAAAAAAATGCTACATCATATTTTCTTTATCTGCTTTTCTGTCGATTGACACCTGAGCCAATTCTATACCTTGGACAATGTGAACTACACTGAAGTAAACACAGCATACAAGTACCTCTGTTCTTTGTTGACTCAGAGATTGAATGAAATAGAGATAAACATAAAAGTCAGGATCAGAAAGACAGATTCCTCCTGCTTTCTTTCATTTAAAGATTGAGAATTTTCAGACACATAAAATTGTGTCTAGACAGTGGGGCTGATCTATTGTGAGCTCACCAAGGCCAGCTGGACTGTGACTGAAAAAGCATGGGATAAAACCGGACTCTCTGAATATGGCGGACAATGAGGGCTGCTGAGAAGCCAAGGACAATGTCACTGGGTTTTGATCCTACTTCATGTTCTGGCTTTGTGGGAGCCTATCCAGTTTGGATGTTCACCTTCCTAGACCATGATGGAGTGGGGAGGACTTTGGACTTTCCACAGGGCAGGGAACCCTGACTGCCCTTCAGACTGGAGAGGGAGGGGGAGAGGAGTGGGGGGGAGGGGGAGAGGAGAGGGAGGAGGGGGGAAAAGGGAGACGGGGAGGGAAATGGGAGGCGGGGAGGAGGCGGAAATCTTTTTTTTTTTTCAATAAAAAAATTATATTTAAAAAAATTGTGTCTAGATACACACAAAAATATGGGAAAGGTAAAGAGATGAATAAGGAGAAAGTTCAAGGAAGAGAATGGGCGCGGTGAAAGTGTAGGATCATTGAGAGGAACTGTCCTTATCAGACCCAGAATTGTGCACAGTGAATATAATCCGGAAGAAAAAGAAATTGATTTTCAGAGAGCTTATTCTTTGACTTAGGATTTTTGTGCCATTTTAAACAATTGTTCCGCTGACTGGATTTAAAATCCCATGAGTGATCTGCACCTGTATGACATAAAGAGTCTGTGTTGGAAAGAGGCAATAAGGACCTCAGTGGAAAGGCTTTGAAGATATTTAAATCCATGTTACTGATTTTCTTGCAGGCTGTAAAGGAAAAAGGAAAGAAGAATAACTGTGGAGTGTAATTGTTTTGCAAATACATGGTCTGTATCTAGGTCTGGCACCAATGACAAGGACTGGGTGTCTGAAGCTTCCTGGGCCTGTTATGTCATTGGAGCCACAATTATAGGCATTTGGAACTGCTCGTTCTTTTTGCCCCTTGTGCTATGCTTTGTGAAAATTTCATTTGCTTTTCTTTTTTTCTCCCATGATATGTTTTCTTTCGTAAGCGTGTGCCTTCATTTTCATAGCCAACCAATTTCTTTTCTCTCGAGAAAATAAAGCACTTGGGGCCAATTCATTTTCTGTCCTCTCTCGCAGGTGCTGGATCTCCGGCTTGGCACGGGCTGCCAAGAACCCGGTTTTGGTTAGCACCCTGTTGTAGCTGGGATAATTGGCACACTGTTGCACACACCTCTGCTAAATATGCTCAACATAATCCTACTCACTACTGCTGGGTTCCTGCACATTTTTGGATTTTTTTGACCCTGATGAAAGCAGAAGTTGCTAACAGATATGAGTGAACAGGTTTATATAAAAGAATGCCTGTGAGCCAGCTGGCCCAGTGTTTGTTCACTGAAGCAGGGTCACAGACCTTGTATGGTCTTAATAAACAGAATCCACGGACTTCATATGTACTTTGGCTCTAATCTGTGGCCTATGGCATCATTTCCTGGGATTTAGTATAATATTAATAAAAAGGACTATTTCAGATTAGGCACACACCAGTGCTGTATTATAAATCAGCTTTCATTTTTTTCTTTCTTTTTATTTTTTTTTAATTTTTTACTAAAAAGAATACCTTACTGATTACTGCTGCTTGTAGTGTTGACCTAGATACCTGCAAAGCCAACTTGTGTTAAATTTTGCATTTATTTTGAATTCTTTATTGATTTGTGTTTTATACCTTAAAAACACACATAGGTACACACACACACACACTCACACAGTGCACATATATGCGCACATACATTTCAATTTCTGAAAAATGATTCAAGCAGTATAAGCTCATGTGCACAAATTTAGCCTTTGGTTTAGAAAAGAACATCACATTTGTTTTTGCAGCCCATCTTAATCTACTGCGACAACAAATGAGACTCTGATTTAAATTAAAGCAAATTACAGGATAATTAGAAATGGCTTTCTTTATTTTTCCTTTCCCTTGCCAGTGTAACTCTCATCAGATAATCTAGAAATAAAGGTTGCTATTTGTGCGTTGAGGATTTATTATACATAGAAACACTGAATTAATGAATGTTTCACTAATTTCTTAAAGTTTACTTTTCATAATAAAATATGAAGCTATGCAAACTCAAAATTTTTTGTCACTGTCCATAGATATATCCTGCACCCAATATTCAATCTTTGCTGTTTGTTTTTCTTTTGAAATGGACATAGATTAAGTATGATGCGTTGTGTGAAATAAATCTGTATTGGACAAAATAATTCAAACTCTGAAAAGTAAGACAGCTCCTCAAGAAGAGTTTTTCTTGCTGCCGAGCCAACCAGAGTCTGATCCCTGGAACTTACATGGTGGAGGGAATCTTTCAAGTTCTCCTCTTGTCTCCACAGATAGGAAAGGTATGTTCACCTTTCTCTTCTGTGCAAATGTGAGTAGTGCACAGGCACACACACAGGTAAATAAATTAATGCAATAAACATAATTAAAATTGAATTAAAGCATGTTGGAAGAACTAGGGCCCCAGAATTTGATCACCTAAAGATCCCATGCTCCTCACCCGGACCCTCTGAGGATCTACTGTCCTTTCCTGCCTACTTCTGCACGGGCAAACAACTTTTGATGATACTATACAGAGATGATTAATGAAAGAGGAGTGAGCACTTGAAGACTCTACTCTCTGCTTTCTCTGGTCACCCATACCGTCATTCAGACAGAGTCCACAATGCCTCCTCAATAATTGTTTGATTACATTGTATTATTATTGGATTTCATATGTTAGCTGAAAGACTCCTTTCTGCAATGTGAAATGTCCCCGAGGATGCTCATCTTTGAGGAAGTGAAGAACAGAGAGCGGATAATGAGAAATCAAGATTAAATTCAGGATCAAACACTAAGGAGTGTTTACAAGGGTGCTTTACATGCCCAAGGACTCTTGGGTTAATTTGCATTAGTGCTGAAGACTGGGATTGGATGTCAAGTCCCAAGTTTCATTAATTTGATTTGGGGATTAAGTGACATGAAGACCTTTGCTGAAGGTAAAGTATTTGTCAGTAACAAAAACTGACAGTTATTACTCCAAGCCACTCTGGAACTTTTAAGAAACAGCCCTCCTTTCTCTGCACACGTACAGGTGCTCATGAACACAAACTCTGCTCGATTTTAAAGAACACAAAGTGTAAGCTGAACTTCCCAATATTTTGTTAATTTCCTAGCACTTCACATTGAACAAAAAATCATTCTTTTAGGATGGAATATCTGGAGACATGGAAATGATGAATGGTGGCTAATGGTGATAACCAGTAAGTGAACAACGACTATGTTTTTCTACAGGCATAATTATTTGTCATAGACAGAAAAAAATGTAAGAAATCTATTGACGAAGGCTACTGCATATCTACACTGGATCTCACTTCATTACAATTGGCACAACATCATTATGCAACAGGTGGTCGCAGACGTAATTTAGTATCACAGATAATTTTCCTCCTGAAAAATCATTCAATGTTAATCTGTGAATATCTGTTTAATTTTAGGAGCATACTTTTCACTATGTTAAATAAAATACAGTAAAATGGACCCTCCTTTTCATCATTTTGCCAGCCATATCTCCCCACAATTTCCAATTCTCCTTAAAGCTTATAGCAATATGAATATTTAGGTACAAGAAAAAAGTCATGGTAATAATGAAAAATGTTGGACAAAACTAGGAATTGTTGTAACAAAAATATAAGGTATGGTGAACAATATGATTTAGAGACACCCTAATAAAACTTAGGGGTGATGATATCACAGCATGGGTTCTGGGACTCCCGTTGTCTAATTAACCTGTGCTTGGTGTGCTGCAAAGTGAGATGCATTCCTAGCGCATGAACATATTCAGAGTTCATTGGATTTTCTTCTCAGCTCCCTGGGCCAAAAGACAAATGTAATTTTGCCTGTGATAATAGGCTTGCTGGAAAAATGTCATTAAATCTTTATTCAAAGGCTGTCCTGTTACCTACCCCTTTTCAAGGCTTACATATTTTAGAATTCAAGAAAGAGAAGGATATGAATATTTACATAAAAATGGACTCCTTTTGAAAAGAAGTAGAGGAAGATATTTCTACTGCTATTTTCACTATTCTCATTTTTATTTTTACTTTTGTAAGAGAGGTTTTATTTCCCTTTTAAAAATAACTAATTCCAGGAATTTTGCCATTCTGTATTTGAGTCTTAGACAGCACATTACCACTATGTTTTCTGAGGCAGTGTTTAGAACAAAACTCCAGTTTTATATTTCAGCATGAAGTACAATTAATGGGTTGTGTTTTCTTCTTAAAAGCAAAATACCTGGACCAAGTAAGCCTTGACCACAAATTAATCTTTTGCCCCAGATAACCAAAATTGAAATGTAGAGAGTAATGATTTTATGAAATAATTTTCATTCTTGCTCTTTTTACAGGCATCTGCCTTTCTCCTTGCACAGACCAACAGTAAACTGAATAATTAACATGATCCATTGTTTCTGTACTGTGAAATTCACTTCTAGTATTATGGCTTGGTCTATACAGGTTCTTTAGACCTCTATTGAGTTTTTTGCTCAGAAATATAAATGATGAAACTAAAAAGGAACAAATAAGTTTCTAGAATTATGAGTTTGAGAAAAAGTTAACATCTAGAGTGTGATCAAAGCTCACACTTTCATGAGCTCATACAGGCTGAGCTTGTTAATCTTTGTCACCAGGAAGACAGGGCAGGCTGAGAGAAGTGAGAACTCCTTTCTGAAGGAAGACTGTTGATAGCTACACAAGAAGAAGCTCTTCATGGGAGAACTTTTCTAGCAGAAACTTCCACTTTGAAGTCTTGAGTGACAATCCTATGACTATTTTCCTTAACTATTTCATACCTTAGCATTTTAAATCTTTCAATGAAGATGCCGTCCATATGGTAGATGCCAACTGAGGAATGATGAGACTTTGCAAATACAACCCTATTTATTGGGGGTATTTTTCAGGCCATTTAGGAATTCTGTGCAAGCATAGTAAAAATAAACCACAGACCAATCCACCCAAATGAAGTTCAGTTCTTCATTTGTCAAGAGTGATTAGATTAATGCTATGGCAAGATCAATGCCAGGAGACCTCTCTCATTGGACAGTGGTGACATCAGAGATGTTGAGTACAACAGGGGCCAAGAACAACACCCTATATTCAATCTTTGACAGTTCAATGTCATCCTACAATCCCCTTTGGTGTTTGTATGGACCAAATAGCAGAATGAAATATGTGAAATTCCAACTAGAAGTATGTTCTGTACTTGTGAGTCATTTTTCTACCTATATGTGCATCACTGCCATGTCTTCTTTAAATTAATGTGGATTGATGTGAATATGGCCAAGTATGTCCCTCTTTCATAATATCACTCTAGTTTTCCCAACTTAATCATTTTGAGAATGCTTTTATTTATTTTTATTTAACTAGTTATAAATTTTTTCAAGTTCTAAATGTGATCTATAAGGCTTTTAGGAGGCTACTACATTACTTTTATGCGGGAATAGACCTTAAATTCTCTCATCTTCAGCTTTGTTCCCTTTCAAAAGGATATCCACATACTTCTTTATCAACATGAATGCTCAACTTGATTAGATCCAAATAAGTGATCTAACATAATCCTTAAAAAGGAAAAAATGAAATTAGTGTTCATCCATATTAAAATTTATGAATACTCCTCTCATCCATTTCCTTTAATGAATATACTAAGAAATATAGTGGATAGAGGTAATATAAGGTTGAGGGAGACCTTTTTATTCTTCTTTTTAAATCATGATTTATACACTGGAATATTCTTTAGATCATAACACATGAAAATAGAGTAAATATTTTGGTTATAGAATATTGAAAAATCCCGTGTTTTCTTTCACAATAATTCACAAAAATTAAAGAATGTCAGTGTGGGTTTTTAGACTTCATGCATCAAAGTGACAGAGTGGAAAGTCAGGGAATAACAAGCTGCCCCCAAGAGTCTGCTCCAGGTTGGGACCAGATGGTCCTTCCTTTCCCTCCTCTGTGAACAATTGGAGCACTTCTGACCACAGCTGCACTGTGGAGGGAAGTGCTCAGAGAGTGGATGTGTGAAATGAAAACCCATGGAAAGCTTCCTTCGGCAAGTCTAGACAAGCTCGGAGAAGACTGGGAAATGCTGGATATGCCCTTCAACCCTCTAGCATAGTCTTACATTCTGCCTTATTTGTTCTCTTAATAATACAGTGGTTTGTTATATCCACAATCCAACTCTTAATAGGAAGTGTCTGTAAATGACTTTGCTGTCAAACTGGGCAAAGAGACATCACTGAAAATTAATATACTGATTACTTTTATGGCATTGTGAAGACAGAGAGGAAAATGTCATCTATTGTTACTGTGTATCTTTACATGCATATATTGATTAACTGGGTTTATTGCAGGCAAGCTTGAAGAGGGTAGGTGCCAAGGATATCAAAATACATGATGCTTGGTTCAATGTTAATTATTATTAACTGTTTAGTGAATATACTAAATATCATGGGGGACTCATATACTTCAATACTCTTAATTTTTAAGTCAACTTCCCTTATTTCAGGTGAAACCATGTATAAAATATGAATATTTGTGCCAAGTTTTATTGATCTCATAGGAGACAAGCCCTTTCCCAGATGGAGACAGAAGAATAGAAATTCGGAGAGAATGGGGGACAGGGACCATGAGGACAAGATGGAGGACAGGTTGTGTCATGGATGTAAAATAGATAGATATGAAAATGAAGATTTGTTGTTCTTATGGTTGTCACGTGTAGTGAGTAAGGTTATTTAGTGTAGCCATGAAGTAGAGAACTCATAATAATGAGTTGCTTAAAAGGGTATGAAACCTACTAAAGAGATCAGAGAGGCTAATGGGAAATAGTAATGTCAGGGCTAGAATAAAGAATTAATTACTAATGTTAAGAATTGAGGCAGAAACAGAATGTTCCAGACAGAAGTAATGCCTATTATTCTCTCAGAATTCAAAGAAGTCTGTGGAATTCTTTTATTAAAGAGTTATGCTTAAGTTATATTTTCAGTCAATTAGTAGTTAATTTGTATTTCATACAATTTAAAATCCTGTGTATTATGTTAGAAAACATAGTGTGTACATAGACGACTATCATGTCCAGTTAAATGTAAGGTAGCTTCATGTCCACCATTCACTACAGAATAGTTCCTTTACATTTTTAGAGAGAGTTTAATATATTTCATTTTTTATGGCAATGATCGTTACTGTTTACCTAATCTATCTCCACTTGGATGTTCTTGGCAACAAATGCCAGCTCTCTCAATATGAAGTAAATTTAAGATTAGGGCTTCCCAGCAAAGACATTATTTTAAAAATATATAAGGTTGATTCATAGCATTGTTTAAATGTGATTATGGCTAGTAGATTCTTATTTGCATATGAAACTTAAATATCTACTCTAGGATTTCAAACAGGTGTTCCTTTCCTTTCTTAAATTCCATTATATCATGTCTCCGTCCATGCTGTGATAGCCAGGAAGCTCATGCCAGCCCTGAATCACGTAGCTGAGGATATTCCTACCAGTTCTGGTTACTTGGCAGCAAGTTAGGAGGACCCACACTTCCACCTTGGTGTAGTTGTTGAGAGCAGTAGTAAAATGAGGATCCTAAAATCATTGGACACTGGTGCCGAGAAGGACCCCAGAGAAACCGTATGTCTCATTCTTAATTGGAGGAACTGTGGCTGTGAACAGTTTATTGATTGCGCCAAAGCCACACAGCTTGTTACTGTCACATTGGAATTAACACCTAGATTGCCTATCTGCTGCTGGGTTTTATTTATCTTCAGCAAAACCCACATTTTATGATCAACAGGGCCAGCATGGCCGATTGAAAGAGTTATTGAAAGACAAGGGCAACAGAGGAATGGTGGAGAGGCGTGCCTGCAAACATAAGGTTTGCATTGGAAATGTCATGTAATCTGTCTGACACACACCATGAACACATTGACAGTAGCTTGGAAATATACCATGTATCTACGTAGTGGAGCATATATATTCTCAAATACACATACACTCACTTCTGTTTATAGGCTTACAAACATTTTTGCTTTCTGCAAACATGTTTGGGACCAATAATGTCAAAGAGAGTCAATAATGGTGATGGAGAGTCAGCAAAACGTTAGGCTAATACAGAAAAAGTTGAAGAGACTGGGCTGCCTACACTCACACAGCAATAGTTACATACACTTGGGAGAATTCACTGAGTAAATTACTTGCCTTTTGGCTTTCAAATAAAGAACTCTAGCAGATAAATGTGGGTCTGTTACTTCCCTTTTGATTTGTTAATGGTAACAAATGTAAATCAACAAGAAGTGAATTTTCTGGATATGGTTACATCCACTCAAACAAGTTATCACTCTGTATGAATTGTTCACATAAATATATCCTCTTCTTACAAATATCTAATGTTTGTTTATAAGGTTTTTTTACACAATTTTATTAAAAATCGAGTGTCTCTTTTTATTTATCTACATAGTGATATTGAAAAAAAAAATAAACAACCAAATGAACAAAACTGTGCCATTTAAAATAATCCCAGCCTCGTGTATCCTCCAACAACTTCTCACACTGTACAATATATACTTTCTCAGTGTATCCGAGATCTTTCCTCATTAAATTCAGAATCACTCCATCCTCTATAACAGGAGTTACTTTCCTGAAAAGTTGATATTTTTCACTTACATAAAAATTGGGTTTGCTAGCTTAAATGAATGTTGAGAGTTTACTAAAAAAAAATAAGACTTCTCAAGGTTACTGGTTTGGTTCAGGGTCTATTTTCAGACACAGAAACCATTTCTTCTGTGCCTGTAGTCATGTTACCTCCTGAAATAGTTTGGGTAACACATCAAAAACAACAAGCGAACTTAATGGATTAGATTAAAATTCCATCAATAGCAAATAGAGAGCTCTAGCAATGATGAGCACATTTTTCTGTCAAATAACCCCAGGTTCCACCAATAATCAGATCATGCATTCAAAACTCTGTGAGCTTATTTCCCAAAGGACTAGCAAGGCTAGCACAGACTATGAAGAGTTCCCAAATTAAGTATGTAAGGCAGCTCTATCTATTCTCTCTCGTAAGGGTTGTAAGCAGAGCACAAAATGGAGTTACTCAACATCAAACTAAGAGTCAGATTCTTATTATAGGTTTATCTTTTCTATAAATCCAAAGGCATATAAGTAAACATTAGTAAAATATTCGGGAGATATATGGCAGTGTCAGTGGATGTGGGCTGTGGCATCTATTGCCTGAGACTTTATTTTGTTCTGAGAACCAATGTTTCCTTAAGGCTAGTTAGCTCAGGGCTTTGTCATGTACCATTGTGCATCAGTCGTCCTTTCTTCTTACATATTGCCTGAAACAAGAAAGAATCACTGTAACATTGGTAGCATACCAGTCTCCTTAATAAAGTAGCTCAATGATAGAGTCGGTATCAAATGTAATGTGTGCCTCGTGTCTCCCTAGGAAGATACCAGACCCTAATAGCAAAGTAAGGACCATATTTTAATTTGCAGATGGGCGTAAGAAAATTTGTAAGATTTTGATAAGTCTTAAAGGGCAATATTCAATTAAAAGTACAGAAAAAGTGAAGCATTTTTATAACAGGTGATTGTTTGGTGCAATGGATTGCTTGTGGGCAATCAGAATAACAAGTTGAAAGTTCAGGCAAATATAAAGGAATTAATTATTTAATCCCAACTTCTGTAGATAATCTCAGTGCTAGAGACTGGGTTCTGTTTTGCATACAGTGCAAACACCTAAGGTAGTCTCAGAAGAGCAAATATAAATAAATAAATGAACGAATAAATAAATAAAGTCCACGGGGAATACAACTCTTTGCCTACAAGAACCTAGAAGATGCTCCAATTCCTAGTATTTCCTGTGAGTTGATTACGATCCTCTGCCCATCACAGATCTTTATAGTACAAGAGTCTTGTAGGGCAATTGGGATCTGAGGACCTTCGTTTTCAGTATGGAAACCATGATTGTATTTTCTTTGATGGGAAAAAACTGCTGGCCTAGGGTCTATGTGGAACTGATGGAACAAGAAAGAAACTTCTAAAGAAGACTTGCAAACAAGCGAAATGAAAAGCAAGTAATCAAAAATATAAATATAATACAGTTTTAGGACTCCTCTGTGATCACTCTACCCCCCAGTTTTCACAAAAATGCCCTTTTCACCTTTTGCCTTATAAGGGCATAAGTAGATCAAACATCCTGAGAGTTTAAAATACTCATGTCTTCCTCTTCAGGCTCAACTCCTAAGGCCGGAAGCTCATCACACCATTTCTCTTCCTTATATTTATCTGACAATATTGATTCCTTTATTTTTTGTACTCCAATTGGAAGACATTAATCCAGAATCACAGGATTGTAGAATTCTTGGTTTACATAAGCTCCCAAATCCCCTGACCTGAGCATTGACGTTTACAGAGCCATCAGCCATTTGTTGTTTTTATACAAATTAAAGCCAAATAAAGAATATCAGTGTACATTTCTGACAGCTACCGAATTAAGTATATAGACATACCCACCTGACCATATAATATATCTATATGTGCACTGGGCATTTTTCTCTTGCTGAGATAAAAGACCATGACCAAGTACACATATAGTTTATTTAAATTTATGACCCCGGAGTGTTAGGATCTATAATGACAGAAACAGTATGGTGTTAGGAAGCTGACATGGTGGCTAGACTGGAAAACCCAGAGTTTGCCTCTCTAAGGAGGAAGCAGAGAGAGAGAATTGTAAATGACCTGTGGCTTTAGAAACCTCAGAGTCTTTATCTGGTTTAATTCTTCTTCTAGCAAGATTACATCAACCCACACCAATAGCTCCACCAGCTGAGTGACAAGTATTCAAACATCAGGGACATTGGTGCACAATTCCCTTCCAACTACCTCTGTGTGTGTTTGTGTGGTGTGCCTTGCGTGTGTGGTGTTTGGTATGTGTGTAGTGTGGTGTGTGTGTGTGTGTGGTGTGGTGTTGTGTGTGCATGGTGTGTGTGGTGTGTGTGTGTGTGGTATGAGTAATGTATGTGTGTGGTGTGTGTGTGTGGTCTGTGGTGTGAGCGTGGTGTGTGTGTGTGGTATGTGTGCTGTGTGTGGTATGAGTAATGTGTGTGTGGTGTGTGTGTTTATGTGTGTGTGGACTTGAGCATGTGCTCTCTTATTTGTGTGTGTGTGTGTGTTTATTTGCCATGATGACAAGTTGTGTCAAATAGAAATATGAAATCATAGTGCAAGACAGAGAGGGAATTTACAATTGAAGAATTAAAAAGAACTTGGTCATTAACTAGACCTTCAGAAGTTAGTAGTGACCTTAATATCTGAGACTAGTTAGGACCTTATTTCAGGAAAAAAGAAACAGAATGTGAAGTTCACAGGAATGAAGGTGTTAGTCAAAATGATGGAGGAAGGAAAAGAAAGAGAAAAGGGGTGGAAGGAATGAAAGAAGAAAGGCAGAGAGGAGGGGAGGGAGCATGGGAGAGAGGGAAAAAGACAGAGGGGAATGGAAGAATTGATTCATGTGGGAGAGGCCCCTAGAGTGGACATTGTTGGTACATTCTGCAAGCCTTGTGAAAACATCACAAATCACTAAAAGGGAAGCTACAGCAAACCAGGTATTGGAGACTGGAACAGACAACTGAGAGGTCCATTTACATTTTAAACTGGATCTATCTGGCAGCTTGGAGAGTAATTAATTAGCTGTTAATAGAAAAAAACTGGCAACAGGGATCAATTAGCAATCTATTTGAACTATCAAGCACAGAGATTGCTCTGCACTAGGCAAATGAAGGCTGGGGAGGGTTTTAGATTTATTCAGATTTTGGACCTTATTTTGAAGGTTAAAACTAGCACTTGTTGGAGCAGAGGTGATGTATAGAGTATCTGTGCCTGTGTTTGCCAATGATTGTAGCACTTTCTTTTTAGGGGCTCTAGTAAAAATGGTGTTTACCAGAGATTCATAAAATACATTTACCACCCATTATCAGAGCCAAAATCATCATTAAAGTACAAGCAGAAAAAAAAAATGCGACCTTATCTAAAGAAGATTACAAAGCCTTTGTAGAAGCTTTTGAGATGATAAGTGCTGATAAGATTATTCAAGTGCTCTGCTTACCATAACACCAGCAGAACAGCCCTGTCCCTTGGAGTCTGTCTTGTCCCAAGAAGACTCTTCCTAATGGCATGCATAAACCACTTTTCAACAAAAATTGCATGATGATTTCATCTTTTATTGCCAATACTAAAGGTATCATATATGACACACACATACACACACACAAACAACACTTTGCTTCTTTCTGAGAAGATATTTATCTCTCAAGAAAAAAAATAATCTAATGGAATGAGATTTAACTCTTTTTCATTTGTTTGTTTTTGTTTTTTTGAGGCAGGGTTTCTCTATGTAACATTCCTGACTGTCCTGGAACTCACTTTGTAGGCAAGGCTGGCCTCAAACTCAGAGAGATCCCCTAGCCTCTGCTGGGATCAAAGGTGTGTGGCACCACTGCCTGGCTTGAGATTTAACTTTTATGTGATTATATAAGTGGATCTCATGCATCAAGATCTACTAATATGATTAACAGTTGTGGGATAGTTCCTCCCACAATTGTAACAATGTTGACTTATTTCAACAAATACAGAGATTTTAAAGCTGATGTCTAGTTCTACTGTACTTTACAAATTTTTAACTTTTATTTTTTATTTATGTGTATGGGATATAAACCTGCCTAAATTTATGTGTGTTACATGTGTGTAGAAGTTTACATAAGCCAGAAGAGGGCAGAAGATCCCTTTAAAGTGGAGTTCCAGGTAGCCATGAGTCACCATGAGCATTCCAGAAAACCCAAAACCTTACCCTCTGTAAAACCAATTAGTTCTCTTAATCACCATTTCTCCAGCCCTATTTTAAATGCAGTACTTTTTAAAGGTGGAAAACGTGGTCATTTGTCATGCTGTGTAGGTGCTATATGATTATTGTCACAATCAGATAGCCAAGTCCTTCTCTTCACTGATATTTATGTGTGCTTGTGAATGTGTATCCGCATAGAGAATATATTTATATTCCAAACACATAACAAGCTCTAAGTGTAAAATTCTGGATTGTAAACTGTTGCTTACTCTGCCATACATGCTTCCAGAATCCGCTGCACTATTAAGTGGAGACCTTTTGACAGACACCCTATTTATACCTCCACCCTGCCCAAATGATCACGTAATCTACCATTATATTTTCTATTTTTATAGGTTTAAGTCTTTTAGGCCCTGTTGATGATATTACAGAGTGTCTATCTAGTAATTTTATAACTTCTACAAAAAATGATCTCATTTTATTTATGAGTTAGCTCAATTATTATCACAAATATTTTGTGTATAATTATATATCATTGTAATTGTGCTATACTTAGGAAATTTAAACCTAAGGTTTGGATTCCTTAGTTATATAGTTAGTAAAGCTTGACCAAAGACAGATCTGAATATCATGATTTTAAATTTTCTAAAATCACGCTGTGCAAAAGATTTTGCTTGTTTTGTTTTTTTTGTTTTTTTTTTTTTTTGTTTTTTTTTTTGTTATTGCTGCTGCTGCTACTGTTGCTGCTGTTAAGTGGAGTGTGGACTTAGGGCAAAAAAAATCATTAGATGTATTACAGAGTGGCCAGTATCAAGTATAATGGACTATGGGGATCAAGTACAGCTTTACATGTGATTACAGCAAGTGACATCTTTCAGGTGAAAAAGAAATATTCTTGGACATTTGTTGTATTAGGTTGCTTGTTTGTTCCCAGCTTCTCAGCCCCAAAATAATCACACAGAAACCATATTACTTGCAATACTGTTTGGCCAATAGCTTAAGCATAATTCTGGCTAACTCATATCTTAAATTAACCCATCTCCATTAATCTGTATATCGCCATGAGGCTGTGGTTTACTGGGTAAAGTTTCAGGATCTATCTCTGGCAGGACTACATGGCTTATCTTTGACTCTGCCTTCTTCCAGAATTCAGTTTAGTTTTTCCCACCTACCTATATTCTGCCCTGTACAGGCCTAAGACAGTTTTTTTTTTTTTTATTAACCAATGATATTCACATTGTGTAGAAGAGAGTCCCACATCACCTCCCATTTTCTGTTTAAATACCCATCTAACTGAAATATATCTCTATATGTCTAGAAAACCTAACTGACTAAAATCTTGGCCATTGGAATGCAGCTTTTTTATTAACCAATTGTATTCACAGTATACTTAGGGGAATCCCACATCAGTGAATTACATTATAAATGTATAGAAGACATAAAGTTGCTTGTTTGTCACCTACAGAAGAAGATGTAGCTCAGACAGTTCTCAAGGATTTTAACATTTCTCATGACTTAACACGCTAGCACCCTAAGGAGTGTGACACTGTTGTAAAGATTTTTGCCTGTGAATTTGAACCTTGAATGCTCCTGCCTATGTTTGGATGAGTATTCTATCATTTTTGAATTATATTCTACTCTTTTGATTGATTTTTTTTCAGTTGTGAAAGCAATCTCTTTACTACCTTTGTATTTACTTTGCCTGAGTATAAAATGAAAGGGATTTATTGATAACAACATTCATATTCATGATTGCAGTACAATACATATCTTCTCATTATTCTTCATGTAGACTTTTAGGATTATAATATAAATTATATTATTTAACTTGGTTTGTCTTAAGTTAATTCTATTAAAAAGCTAAGTTTATGATTTAAAGTGTAGTGAATTAATGTTGGATTATTTTCTTGTCATTTTTAGCTTTCCATAAATAATCTTCTGTATTATTTAATGTTGACTTCTCATAAAAGATTTATATAGAATTAGAGGCAAAGTGAGATTCTCATCCAATACTAAACCTCATAAAAATTAATGCTTCCCAGGATGTAATTTGAAAATCTAAAAGGCACTTCTGATTTAAATCTGTTAACTCTCATTATAAAACTTGAATTTCTCCCTCAAACATACACATGAGGTGCACAGACACATTTGTGTGAGAAACAAGAAATGTGAGGAAATGCATTAATCAAGTGTAATAAAATGTTATGATAATGTATTCATACTTTGCTTCAGTTAAAATGGATAATGAGAATACTGAGGCCATATAATCGAAGTACATTACCATGAGAAGGCTATCTTATGATTTATTAGGTCTTCTGAAAGATACCCAGTATGTAATCTCACATGAAGGATGTTAATTTCATAAATAAAATTGCAAATGATATTGAAAGTTAACATACTATGTTTTCTTACATCTTACCTTGCAAATGACCTAAACAGGAGTTAAACATTTTTTTTTTATTTTTCATAGAATTTAAAAATTATACAAAACACAGACTAACATTAAAACATTAGCATAATTTATGTGTGTCTTTTTCAGTTGTTAACGAAAAAGCTGAATGTTGTCTCTCCAACAGACCTGCATTTATTAGCATATCTTGTCAGTACCAAGTTATTGTTAAATATTCAATGTATTGTCTCTCTTTTCTATTTTGATCCATGGGGTGAGGAAAGGACTTATTTCCTTATTCCCACACTTTGTATGTTTTTAGCATCAACCATCACCTTCTCTTTGTTCTCTATATGATAGCAAATTTTGTGCCAAAAATATGCTAGCCTTCAAGAGTGTATACTATAAATATCTCAAAGTGAAAGAGAAATTTGTTTTACATTTTCCCATTAGTTTTATGCATCCTGAACTCCATAAAGTAGAGTCCTAAAAATATGTCCTATCTACGAAACTCTGTAGGAAATTATTTACTGTACATTGGTCTGGCTTCTAGATAAAAGAAAGCATTCTTTCTGTGGTCTCCATGCTTTGCCTTGTGAATCTTGGGGAACGCCCTGGGGCATCCACTCCCACCTTATGCTGTGGTGCTTGAACACACAGCACCATATGTGCTGCTAATACCAGCAAACAGCAGGGCTGGGTTATGGCATTCCACATGCTTTCTCTGCTAAGCTAACAGTGCCTTCATCGATATGTCTTTTCCATCCATGTTATTTATTTGATATAACTGGGGTAGGTTCTGTTTGCGTTTCTTAAGACAGCTTCTTTCTGAGTTGCTGCCAGGAATCTCCATATTCAGAACATTACAAAGTGAATTACACCCACTTACATTCTATAACAATGAGACCCACCAACATGCTTGCATATCAACCCAACCTACTTTAGGAAAGATGGAAACAATCTTATTGCAGAGATCATCCGTCCCACAAAGAGCACCTGTTTTGTCTTATAAAGCAGTCAGGTAGCTGTTTCGCCAGCAATAGTCTATGATTCCCAGTTCTGTGGAGAAAGTTCCCATCGTATCTAGGCCAGTGACTTACAGGTGAGGCCTCACTAAAAATACCCAGCACAGTCTTGATGTGTGAGGCTAAATTTATTTGAACTTGACACCACTCTTCTGGGCTATTAACATTTAAGAACTAGGCTAATATAATAGATAGTGGGAAATATATGGAAGAAGATTTGAGTTTTCAGCTTCTACTGATTGTGAAGGACCATGGTCTATGTTTGGTAATACTGGACTAGGATTCAGTAATGCCAATGTGAAATGGGGATTATAGTTACAGTTTGAGGAATTGCTCTTTACATAGCCATTTTTTAATCATCGGGAACTAATATGAATAATAACTGTACATAACTATATAGTAAGGAAGTGATTATGTTAAACACTTTTTAAAGAGGCCTTTCCTTCAGTCATGACAGGTGCCATTCATGCAGATAGCATTGTAGGAAAGAATGAGTTGGGGTTAGGGTTTAGGCATTAGATATCAAGAAAGAACGAGGCTCAGTTGGAAGGATGTTGTATGCTTCAGAAACAACAAGAAGCAAAGAGCATAGCCTAGCCTTTGACTTCTGGAGCGGACATTTCCCTGTTTGCACTTGGACTTTGGGACATTTACTTTTACTTTTGAGTTTATAATATAATTGCAATATTATCTCTTCCCTTTCCTGTTCCCAAGTCCACCCATAGACCACATTCACTCTTTCAAATTTATACTCTTTTTCACAGTTACTACATTATATATATATTCATAGCAGAGGTCTGTGAAGGGGACTTAAATAATATAATTATTAAAACAAGCTATTAATTAAGCACATACACCAAGCCTAATTAGTAACATTGTAGCTATTTCTAATTAAGTGATCATTTAAATAAATAACTATTTAGCTCAAAATGTTGCTTTCCATAGATAAAACAAATAACACAAATAGCAAAGATTAATCAGCCTCCTTATTAAGCTACAGAGAGTTGTGGGCATCAGCATTATGAACAAAAAGTAATGTTTAAGTCCATACTTAGATGGGCAAAGATGAAGAAACGATTATCTTTTAGCAGAATGTTGGTAGCCAATTAGATAAAGAATAACGTAATCTGAAGGACCTTATTTTCACTAAAAATAGCAAAGTTTCTTTGAGAAGTATTGATCAGTCAGTGTTATGTATAGTACCGATGACTTTTTATACTTTCATTGTGTTTCTCCTTTGACAGCTTTCTTATTTTTTGGAAAAAATCATCAATTCAATGGAAATCAACTGGATCCTTAAATATTGAACATCACCAAGGAGGACAGACATCAGCAGGTTCCAGATAGGTGGATAACATCAGAAAAAAATATCAGTTACTCTACATAGAATTCTGTCTAGGAAGCAGTAGGAGACCCACGCATGAGACAGCATCTGGCAGGACTAAATTGAGGATGAGGCTTTAGAATGACTGTCCTCAATCTTCAAGATGCTAAGATGGTAATATTGAAGAATGAAGTAAGAGGAAGCCTGAGCCTGTTCCTGCGGCGCTCAGATTTGTCAGAGGCAAATGCTTCCTCTAAATCTGGAGAAAAGACAAAGTGTAGAGAATAATAGTGAAAGACTCCTTTCTGGAGTCACAGGCTTTGAGGAAAACGGAAATGACGGCGGCAACAATACTGCTTGGGCCTGAATGCGACACACACAGCACGTGAGTGAGACATTGTAGAGGGCTGAACCATGAACAGTTATGACTGACATGGTATTTACCTCTAGAGAACAGAACACATTGTACAGTAAAGAGCCAAGAATTAGCCCCGGTATATACTTGAGTAAGGAAGGGCGAAGGTTCTAATTAAAGATTTTCTATCATATTCTTTGCTGAGAAGCTCTGCTTTTCTGCTTTCCCAACCTTCTCTGAGCAACTCACACACAAGGTCTACTTGCACACATAAAATCAGGGAAACAGTCATGAAGGTCACAGCCAAGTTTCCAGAAAAACTGCTAGACCAGTATTCATTCATAAAATAATGGAATGCCTCTCATTCCAGCATTTCTCTAAGATATAAGTTATAGTGCCTTCTACACCATAGCTAAAATAGCTATAAGATATTGTCCAAAGGAACGGTCCTAAGAAGGTATGAAGGGGTTATTTGATCAAGGCTCAGAGAGAAATTTGAAACTTCTTGAAAAGACCTCTAACAGAAAAAAAAAAAAAAGTAAGCACAATCTAAGTTCTAGGCAGATTAGCATAAATCTTTCACTTAGGCCTTGATTATTTCATTTTCTTTTAATGGTTATATTCTAGTAACTTCTCACATAAAATGACAAGCAGTCTGAATCATAAAAAAAGTCTTGTCTACAGAGACAGAACAAGCATCAGATTCAGCCTCAGACATCATGCAGATGTTAGAATCATCAGACTACAAAATGAAAATTACTATTGACATATCCTGAGCCTCTTTGATGATCTCCTTAGCTGATGAGCCCATCAGAGTATTCTCCATTTATATCAGTGTTTTCAATATCTTGCATCTCTTTCTTGTTCTTAGCACTTTAAGCACTCTGCCTGGGTTGCTCATTTATTTCTCTCTCTCTCTCTCTCTCTCTCTCTCTCTCTCTCTCTCTCTCTCTCAGTTTTATTCCCCATGAACATAGATTGGAAAATACTCAGAAAGAAGTTTTAAAGAATTTATCAGTGTTCA
The DNA here is from genome assembly GCF_014885135.2 of Alexandromys fortis. NCBI lineage: Eukaryota > Metazoa > Chordata > Mammalia > Rodentia > Cricetidae > Alexandromys > Alexandromys fortis. The sequence goes on along the minus strand of NW_026067909.1, from coordinate 33,168,339 downwards.
AAAGTTTTAAGCATGAATATCCAAGAAGATATATGATATACATTCAGGATTGGCCTAACATTTTAAATTAATAAATAAACCTTGTCACGTCTCGAAGCCAAAGTTAAATCATGAGTTTATGAGCAGAATACATTTTACAAACTACAACAACCATTCATAGTTTATATACTCAATAGACTGGAAGTTTATTAGGACTTCCTAAAACGTGTTGAGAACGTGTAAAAAAAATGTATAGATTACATCTTACACTGAGAATGAATGTTTTCTCCCTGAAAATGAGTCTAGGGAAGGATGTCTTTTCAAGAATATACTTGATCTACTTCAGACCATTAACTATATGCAGGGAAGCATTTCCACAGATGTAACCCAGATGCATCCTTAAACAACAGAATGTATCGAAAGACCAGCATTGTGAAATAGTAGTAACAAGTTCTGAAGATCCCAGGTTTTGTATGCATCCCATGTAGAATGTGGAGTACAATGTTCTCCCTTATGAAATTCTGAAGATCCCAGGTTTTGTCTGCGTCCCATGTAGAATGTGGAGTACAATGTTCTCCCTTATGAAGTTCTGAAGATCCCAGGTTTTGTCTGTGTCCCATGTAGAATGTGGAATACAATGTTCTCCCTTTATGAAGTTCTGAAGATCCAAGGTATTGTCTGCATCCCATGTAGAATGTGGAGTACAATGTTCTCCCTTTATGAAGTTCTAAAGATTCCAGGTTTTGTCTGCGTCCCATGTAGAATGTAGAGTACAATGTTCTCCCTTTATGAAGCTTCACACTTTAATTGCAGCCAGAGTTTCAAGAATTTAGTGGATTATTTTCAGGGTTCTTCAGAAACTTGGAAGTTTTAAGACATGGACAGGAAAGAAAGCATTTTCATGAAACATTGTCCCATTTTACATAGACATTTAAAGAAAGAAAAATCACAAAATTGATGTTTAACATTAGAATCAAGGAATTCAAAAGGTTTTAGTCATAATAGTAGTATAATAAATCTCTACTCACAAAAAATATTGCTGTGATTTTTTTTGTAGAAATTTTATAACTTTTGACCCTATCTAATTCCACCTTAGGTTAACATCTGTATATACTTTATCAAACTGAAAATGTTCTTTTTAAAATTTATCTTTTTTAATACTTTCAGTGATGAATATTGAAAATTGTGAATAAACTTTCATGTCTATATAAGTAGATGGATTTATCTCAGTCTATTAGTTGAAACTTTAAGTAACTTGAATTCTTGTTAAATATCTATTTTATCCATTATGCACTAACTTTCATACAACAAACATATAAGTCCATTTCCAAAATTATTTATTTCCTGTGAATCAGTCATGATTATGGAAAAACACTTTCCATCTTGCATTTTAATACTTTATCATGACTGTTAATGAGAAATTAATAAACACAAAATATTGTGTCCCAAATCTAACTAGATAGATGGCTATTAAAATATGACAATAAATCATATAATGCATAGTCTAAGTTTACCCAATAAAAAAGATGGAGAAATGCTAGAAAATTAAAAGAAACTTATACGTGAGAATATATTAATTAAGTTCTAGAAAATATAAAAGATTTGTTAACTGCAGTATCTCAGATGTGTCTGCTAATCAAAACATTGATTATATGTATGTTTTAATTTTTCTATTCTTACGTGTATATAATCAAATAGAAAGTTATGTATGCAGTGTGCCATTTTCCCCTTGTAGTAGACATTTTATCAGAAGGAAAGCATGCATTTAGATATCTTTATAAATTTACCTATGAAGTAGATGCTATTTTAGATAAATTAGATAAGAAATTTCATGGTTCATGAAGAATCAAGCTGTAAAATAATAACTAACAGGTGTTTCCTGTTGAAGGAAGTAATTAAACTTTAACTCTGAAACCATATAATTTGTGTGAGTCTATAGATCTTCAGTTGCTGATTAAAACTATAATCACTTTGCTATGGGTTTGACTTTGAAATAAGTTTAAAGAATTAAATGTTAGAGAATGTTCTACGTATTGTTGTGACCTCAAAGTTACTTTCATACATTATAGGCTTCAGTGAGCAAGAATATTACAAATAAATGAGTACAATATATATTTTAAAGGAGACTATTTTTTAGGCAGTTCATTTGAAAATGAAGGAGCTATTTTGCACTTAAAAAATGCAATGGTTACTACATTAAAATGAATTTCTACCTTAATATTCCTTAAAAATATGAAATGTACTCCCCAAAGCTCACAGGGAGGCAAAGAAACAGCATATAATACATTCAAATGTGTTACATTTCCAGCCTTAAGTAAAGCTTTATTTAAAAAATAATTATATTTCAGCTTACCTATTTTGAGAGTCATTATAATAAAGTCAGAAATTTTGAGATATTTGCTTGCTGCTTATGTTTAACATTTTCTCCACAGCATATATAAAATGTTAATCTAAAAAACCCTTGTTTGTTCTTTCATCCTACTCTGAAAATTTATATTCATACAATAATGTAGCCTTAGAATGTTGAGATCGATCAGGTGTGGGCATGATGTAAAAAATCCTTCTTTTGTTCTTTATAATGGTTTCAAAAATGATATTTAAAACATAATTTTCTGCTACAGCAAAAATGTTACAAGTGATCAGCATTAATAAAGCCAGTTACACTATATTGGTGACTGGTGATTGTGAGTTTTAGAGGAAATTACATACATTATTCTTTTGACACGCATGAGGCAATAAAGTGGGATGCCATGTGGCTCCTCTTTCTAGCATCATGTTGCTAAATTCTATATGGTGTTCTCTTGCTTATACAGTAGGTAGGATTCCCTCATCTTTTTTCTTTATAGGTTATAGGGTGAATAATCAACTTAATCTTTAGTTCATGACAGATGCAGAAATGGTTTAAATTCTACTGAGAAATCTCATCAGGATCAATATGTTAGAAATGCAAGGCTTGGTGGACATGAAACTTTTCATTCAAAGCCATTCTTTCTCATGAAAATGAATATTTAATTAAAATACTGCCACCACTTTTACTGCTAATAAACACAGAAGTTTAGAGAGTATTAAAACTGGCAATATGGGAAAGCTGAGCGTATTGTTCTTCTTTCCTTTCTCAACGACAAATCATTATACAGAAATTGCATTCCTGTGTAGGATTTAAAAGTTTATCTGTGGTATAAAAATGCACATTCATATAAACTACAATTAATAAATCTCTCGCTTGCCTATGATTTGATCAGTAACTACACATGTTGAGTGTTTGTTTTTGAATACAGAAGACTGAGCCTCCTGTAACAGATTGGTTAGAGAATGTGGGTAAAATGGAATAAGAAAACAGATGAAAATTCCAAGTTAGAAAATTTGAAGCTAATGTTGTTGACTTAGGAGGTGGTGGGGACTGTTATGGTGCAGATTTGACAGTCTGCATCACAGACCAAGGTCCTTGGGTTCGAGGGGAGCTCAACAAGCAGTTACCATTCAATTGCGACTATTAAATTCATTCATCATTACAATCAATTGGACATGATAAATAACTCCAAAAGTGGATTAAAACCACCACCAGAAAAAAAAAAAGAATTATAGGTCTTTCAGGAACAAGGTATCTACAAGAAGGATGGGAAAGAAGTTGGTATTAAAGTTCTCGGTCTTTGCAAACGAAGCAGGATTTTATTGCCAACTTCCAGAGGTCTATTTGCACAGAGGAGGGATTCACCAGTGGTTACCAAGTTACCATTTAAGTTTGTAAGGACTTATAGCACAGCAAACTTTCTGCTTTCTCCACATCTTTGCCAACATTTTCTACTTGTGTTTTTGATGATAGTCTGACTGAGTGAAATGGAATCTCAAACCGGTATAACTTAAAATTCCCTGTCAGTTAAAGAAATGAACTACCCTTTCAAATACTGATTGCTAATTAGGTTTCTTCTCCTTAGGACTGTCTATTAAAGCGTTTGCTGGATGAAGAAATGTTTTAAAACGTTGAAAAAAGAGACTTATACACTATTGGTGGTAAGGTAAATTGATTCATTCCCTAGAGAAACTAGTTTGAAGATTCCTCAAAATCCAAAACTAGACCTTCCATTGGAATCAGCCTAGTTATTCTTCAGTGTTGAAAAAGTAGGGAAAATTTGGTCTGCATACACAATGGGATTTTATTCAGCAGCAAACTGGAATGAGATAATAACACTTTCAGGAAACACATGGAACTGTGGTGCTTTCACTGTAATAAGCTAGGCTCAGAAAGACAAATATTACACGTTTTTTTTTATTCCAATTATCTGGAGAAATAATGACACACTTTGAAGTAGAAGGTGTGGACTCCAGTGATAGATATATAATCACCAACAGCGAATTGAGATAAATTTAAGATAAGAAGCAAATTCTCAAGGGAAGAGAGGCTGGAGGTAGCATAGAAACCTCTGTTGTCACTGAGTACTTCAGTGGAGAACCCGCTGCTTGAGTTAGAGTTAAAGTGTGAGACTTGTCTTTCTGACCCTCAGGAATAAGGAACAATGTTAAATCAATTGTCTTATACCATCCAGTGAACCTCAAGTGTGATTATGTCTGATTTTGCATTTTCTAAGAGATGTATCTTCTCAGAGAACTCATATAACAAAGTACCTCGAAGTTTATGTTGCCAAGATGATTATGAAAGTTTGTTTAGATAGAAAATTTAAAATGGATAACATGGTGTTGCAGCAGTGAAAATAATTACCATAAAGACTGATCAAAACTGCCTCTTTGTTGATAAGGTTATTTTATCTAAAATGAGGATGATGTTCACACTTCAACTGAATTATATTTCATATCATACATAAAAAGACAAGCGATTGTTATTAATACAGTACATGGACTTTAATACCTGGAATAGTGTGGATAATCAGATTCTGATAATATTTTCATACTTCAGGTTCAATTTTTCCAGTAATTTGGATCTTAATTTTTAAATTAATGTAAAATTTCATTGAATTGCAAAGCTCCAGGGGGTAATTAGGCATGGTACATCCATGAATTGAAATTCAGGGCACCTAAGTAAATAGGGTTAGGTGATTGAAACCTATCTTAGAGATTCTGTTTATGCAAAGAAGAAACACCATGACCAAAAGGCAAGTTGGGGAGGAAAGGGTTTATTTGACTTATATTTCAGCATTGCTGCTCATCCCAGAGGCAGGAACTGATGCAGAGTTCATGGGTCCATGGAGGGCAGCTGCTTGCTGACTGCTTCCCCTGGCTTACTTAGACACCTTCTTATAGAATCCAGGACCAGCAGTCCAGGATGGCACCACCCACTAAATTAGAAAATTTCTTACAGCTGGATCTCAAGGAGGTATTTTCTCAGCTGAGTCTCCTTCCTGGTGCCAAGTTGACATACAAAATCAGCCAGAAAAAAAATCAACTAAGACTAAGATATGAATTTGTATTATACTTTCAACTGGCTGGGATTGTAGGACCCACTGTGACCCTTGGCCCCAAACCCCCTTTACTTTCAGAAAAGGTCAGAAATCAGAAAGTTTCTAAATCATTTTAAACTTGCCTCTGATGTCACATGTCTCATGATTTGTCCAGAAGAGCTTCAGAGAACCTTTAAAAACTACATTTAAAAACAATGACATCAGGACAGTGATTCTTGTGTCTGAATCTGAATTCCATTCCAGGGTTCACTATTGTGGGAGGAGATAACCAACCCTGCCAAGTCATTCTCTGACACACTCATAGTGATACATGCCTCCACAGTTCACAAACAAATGAATAATAAACATTTTAAAAATGGAGAAAATTAATAAGACATGATATAGGCCTCCAGGTTTCAAAGGAAAAAAACTCAGAGTTCCACTGACTGCTTATCTCTATGTAGTGGAATTTTCTGAAGCTAAGTGTCCATCTAAGTTTTAAAAAAAGTCAGGAAGCGTGCATGAAATGGAATAATAATCTTGTAAGAGTATTCATTATATTTTATTGCTATTTATTATTATTATTAAACTCACTTTATATTTGCTCCAGCCAAAGAACAGATATGAAAATTAAGAATCTTCAGAAATCCTTTATTTTTTTCTCAATATAAAATGAATGCAAAGTTCACTTTCGGAAATAGGATTTTTGAAGACATATATATAAGAAAATAACATTAAATATTAGCATGTCAGTTATATATCAGCTTACTAGAACTCACATGGGCTCAGCTGTGCACTGCTGCACACGACAAAAAGAAAGAATATGACATCATTTGCTGCATCGAAGGTGAAATGAAAGACGTTGTGATACTGGAAAAACCTCTTTTGAGTACAGGGACCTTTAGACTCTGACTTCCCTTGTCTCATTCTCGTTTTAATTCTTCCTTTGATTGATTCTCTGCTTAATTGACCTTGGTCAGACACATAGTAGCATGAAGCTGTAATCTAGCTGGCAAATATTCTCCCATGTAGTTCCCGAATAACAAAGCAAAGAAATATGTACAAAATTAATCCATGTGTCAGAAAATACCGGTGCCATAAATGGACGTGAGTCTTCAAGCCCGTTGTGCACTCAGACTTCCAGTGAAGGAGAACAGAACCACTCTGGAACAAAGGAGGGAATCGATTCTGAGGCAGAAGCTGAGCCATTGGGTGGAGCCAGCTTTTCATCCCAAGGGTGGAGATCCTCTGCTGTTCTCAGTACATCTGGCAGCACAGATGGCAGGAAAATTAATAGGAGGGGAGCAGCTTTGACCTCGTGTGGGTATAAGCAAGTTCTGAGACTCCACGCGCAGGCGAATCAGATAATATCCTTAGAAGAGTCCTTGAGAGTTCACTGGGTTCAGCTCCCTGCTGCTGACAGAGCTGTTTATGACAAAGCCCAATGTCCTGGGCTACTATCCGTTAGGTAAGAGACACTGGGAAACTAGACAAGGCCATTGGGGAAGGCGGTGAGGCTTATATTGCCCCGTAGGTGTGTGTGTGTGTGTGTGTGTGTGTGTGTGTGTTTGTGAGTGAGTGTGTGTGTGTGTAAAGAGTTCTGTTTTATGTTAATGCATGCAGCTAGAGATTGGAATGTGAAAAAGACTCTTCAGTTCTTCCTATTCTTTACATTATAAGCCATTATCAAACTCAACAGAGGGGAAAATGCTACAAAAAGATATTCATTTTCTAAGGAATTAGTAGGGTTGCTCCAACTCTCACGTTTCAGGGAGATAATGGTGGGCATCAAGTTCAAAATAAATATGTTCATTGATTACAGAATTATTGATTGAAAATTGATTTGAGGTTTCTAAACACGTTTTGTGGCATCTTTGAGAGGCGACTCAGACACCTTTGAGGTCTGAATGTTGTTGTTCCCAATCTCTGTCACCACTTTCTTCCCATTAAAGGTGTCCGTGTGTGGAAGTGAACCTAGTCCAAGGATCTTGTGTAATTTAAAGGCAAATTTGCTTTCTGATTACAAGGGCAAGTGTCTCCAATGCTGTCTTCTCACTCCTGAGTTTCCTTGAACGTGAACTTGATGACATGCCCTAACAGCAGATGCAAAGGACGATGACTGGCAAATTTCTAAATCTGTCTAGAAATTTCCCATGATAGCGTATCTTGCTGTTTAAAATTAGTAAATCTCATTATGAAGGCAGGTCTAGTTCAGTGACTTTGCTAAATAATAGACTTACATAACACGGTTTCTGCTATCCAGATTTTCTTCGTTATACCCAAAGGATATTAAGGTCATACCCAAATCACAAGGGTAACATCAGGCTAAGTCTTTCTCTAAATATTTCTTTTACTAATACACTTAGGCCATTGAAAGTCTGATACCAGTACTTCTTCAACTTTAAAACTGTCTCTATCACAATATTCTTTATTATAACACAAATTGACAATCCTGATTACATGTTATTTCATATTTTCCATTTAAAAGTATACCTAAAAGATAGCTAGGTAGACATAGTTAAGTATATATGAACAGTAATATGTAATGAAACACAATAGTGATTTTATTATGAAGAAGGTGTGATGACAATGATTATATGTTGTGTATGTATATGTGTATGTATTTGTATGTATATGTGTGTGTCTCTGTGTATGCATGTGTGTATGTGTCCATATGCAAGAATGTGTGTCACATCTATGCATATATATGTGCACAAGTGTTTATTTGGGCATAACTATTAGTGCTTTATGGCAGTAATAAATAGATATGTTCAAGCCTGAATATTATCAATATTATATGATGGAACCAAACTATGGGCACCCAAATTAGCCTAACTTGTGCTTTCTAATTCACTTACAAGGGGATTATCTACCTGGCCCTATCTCCAAACATTTCCCCATAGGCCTCCTAGCTGTAGAACTCAGATCCACTTCTAATGCAGCTCAGTCTCCCGATCGTCCTGTTGAATGACTCAAAAGCATTTAAGGCAAATTTCTTGACATAACTACTCTCTTACCCTCATTACAACACCTCTCCTTTTGTCATCATCCCACCTCTGGAATCAGGGTACATGCACAAGACCATGCTTGGGTAGTGTGCATGAACAATCTCTAAAATATTGCTAATATTATAATGAAAGAGCAGGCTGAAAATTCTTCCTCTCCTCACTCTCTCAATGACAAATTTCTTTTTTTTTCAGTCCATAAAGGCTCTTTATTTATGTTTTACATCTCTAGAAAAAGAATCCCAGGATTTTCCCTCCTGTGTGCTTTCGTCTTGCCTCTTCATGGTCCATGATGCCAGCTGAGGTGGTCAGTACAATGAAGCCAAACTGACGGGACGGGAGAAGATTGTTCTGCCATTTTTCTAGGTCTTTGAGTTGCACATCAAATCTAGGGCTTATCACTCCACACTTGTTCAACCTGCCGGTGAGGTTCACGATGATCTTCCCAGCTCTGTGGTCGTCAATGATTTCAAATTCACCAATGTAACCATGCTTCATCATCACGGTTAGGAACCGAATGATGACTTTGGAGCAGGGCCTGATGAGGACCTGGCGTTTGCCTACCTTCTCTGCATTGTTATCTTCCCGCGCCGCCACCATGTTGTGCATGAACGTCCTGGCCGATGCTCTCAAAAGCATCATCAATGACAAATTTCAATGATGCTTTTTATGCCTGGAGATGAGGACCATTGGCTTTGATGCACCTCAGGCATCAGGTGTCTGAAGGACCATTATTTAATCTCGTCTTCGGAAAGGAGCGATTAAATGGTGGCTGTTGGTGTTTCTTCAATAAAATCTCCAGATGTTTGCAATGGTTCTCTCAGTCAGAGACATTAATTATTCTCATAAAGCTGCTAAATAATGATCCAACTCAATTACTTCATTATTCTCCATTCTTTATGTCTTTATGCAGAGTCCTTATGGCATGACTCAGTTACTTTTCAAGTATAAAATTGAACCAGATAAACGTGAAGTGTGATGTCTTCACATATATTACCATACACTTCTACAATGAGCTCTGATACACATTCATGAGTATATTTGAATGTGACAATATAATTCCATAGTTATGAATCTACAACGTATCTTGGAATAAACCTTCTAATATGTCAGTGTATTAGCAAATTCTCTCATATAAATGCATATTCTTAGATGTTCAACATGAGTAAATAGGAGAAAGTGTAGATATTTTGTTGGTTAGACTGAGTAATTTAAATTAGCAAATTTAAATTATTCACATTTTATCCATAGAGTTAAAAAATCTTTCTTCATTTCATTGTCTTTAATTTTCTAAATGTCATATTGGAGAACATCTTAAATTTTTCCATTCACACAAAAAATTTCATAAATATTTCTGAACTTTTTTTTTGGTATTGACAGAGGGACTTCTGCCATAAAGCAAAGACAGTCTTCTCTAGATTTTCTAACAGTTCTCAGAAGTAAGCAAAGATAAGACAGGAATAAAAACACAGACAGAGACATCTAGACACCACACGTTTGTTTGACTATTTCAAGATCTGAGACATCTTCAGAAGGATATAGGGATTTTGAAGGAGTTTTGATATAATGAAGCAATAGCCCAATACGCTGTCATTATAGCTGCTTCCACACCTAAATGCATCCCTCCACATTATGAAAAGTGGAATATTTTTAATGCCTGCCATGAGGGAAGCAGGGCTCTAGCTGCCTCTGCTCCACTAACATACCTAGAACACCTCATTCAATTCATGTATGTAGTATGACTTCATGGTTCTTCCTTCTCTTCCTCACATGACTGATAATGTCCAATGTCACCCGCGTCAAGGTTGAAACCTCTGACACTGGTTGGAAACCCCACTGTAAACACTGAGTAGATGTTTCTGTTGCAGTGTTAGAAACTTATAGAATAAACACAACACAAGACTTCTTTCCTTGCTCTCCAAAAATATGAAGTAGGTTTAACTGGCCTGAAATAGGGTGTGGCAAGAGTGGGATCTCTCCTTTGGTAGCCCCTAGGATGTGTCCCTCCGCTCCACTCTCCTCCCCTTCCCTTCCCTCTCTTTTCTTGCCTTGCCTTTCCCAACAGGAAAAGAGACATATTCCTTAGTTTCAGTTCATCATCCTCCATCTTCCCAGTCTGCAGGGTCTTTTGAAATGCAGAAGCCCAACCTCTCTCTCTGCTCAAGTCCTCTTCTCTCTGACCCCTGTTGTGTTTGATCCATCGGGTTGCTTCAATATGCTTTTCTAAAATGCTCAAAATCAACACATCCATCAAACTTCCACATTATTCTGTCTAGAAACTGTCAACTGAGGGACTGTTTTTATTAAGTAATGAGTGCACAAAAGTTAAAACATCCTCAGGAAACTCCCAATGATGTACTTTAACTTAGATTCATTTAAATGAGTTAACTGTAGGGATTGGACTCCCAAAAGTCATCACTCGATTTACATGAAGTTTCAAAACGTTCTTTCTGAAGTAAATCTTTAAATGGTTAAATGTGGTAGAGGCCTGGGTAAGTTCATTAAAAGCATGTAAGATTTAAGGTATCTATTTTAGGGGAGCTAAACTATACTAATTGCTTCTAATTACCTAATTATAATATGAAGATTGGAATATTAATGCATATAATTTAACATAAACTGATTTGTAAATAAATAATATGTGATACAACAGGAATGATTGACATTTTTTCCTTAGGGTTCTTTAAACTCCCTGGAGTTTATTAACAACAGTTTGAGTTGGCACAGGATGGGAGAAAGAGAAGAAGCCAGCAGGGAAGAAGTGACTACTGAATATAAAGTGGAGGGGAAGCTTTCTTGTTGTTGATTTATTGAGATGCAAAAGGAGGGCAAGGGGAGCAATGAAGGTAAGTCCATAAGCAAGGTATTCCTTTTCTCTGTTTTGTTGTGTCAATGTGTGCCCCATCTATAAATGTGTGCAGGTGTGCATTTGTACACACAAACACACATACATACACACACACACACACACCATGCAAACTCTTTCTGAAATGTTATCTAATAGAAGATTTAGAAATATTCAAATTAAATTATGGAATAGATCACAGGTAAGATTGATTGCAATATTGTAAAATTTATATATATACGTATATATTATATATATTGTTATACTTGAGTCCCTAATTCACAGAACATTATGCAAGTGAGAAAAATAAAGATATGGTCACTAACAACAAAATTTATATTTCAAAAGCATGGAATTCTCTAATGAACTATGTAGGATATTGTGGTAGAGGATAGATATAGTGACATGGTTAGAACTAATATGCCAAAAGGCCTTAGAAATGAAGACACTACCAAATTCTACCCCATTTGTTGTGTTATAGAATATGAAAAAAATTAAATAGTCTTCTTTGTAACATTAAAAAAAATGTTTAAAAGAATTTGCCAATGTGTTTAAAAGTAAGACACAAAGCTGCATGTTTTAGAATGGGCCTGAAATCCCAGCACTCCACTAGAAGTTCAAAAAGGCAGATGGACATTTTGAATTCAATTTTGTTTGCAATTCAGAGTCTATCCAAAAAAGCCAAGCATATTAGAATGGAGATCCCTCTTTGGTTGTTTCTAGGACATGCCTGAAGCTCCTGTTTTAATCCAGAGCTCCCACAGTGTACGGCTTAATTCTCATGGACAGAAATTTAAGACCCCAAATTCTTTCTACAAATATAGCTATGTTAGGAAACTTTGTATAACATAAATCATATAAACCTTCAGAGGAATTATGTCATGATGTATATGTACAAATGCTAACATATATTTATGATGGTTAAAACCACAAAATGCTATTTTCCACAATAAGTGTTAGACACATTATACATCCATCTGAAAGAAAATATGTCCTGATGGTGTAGCCAAAAATTACTTAGAAAACACAACAAAATGAACAGAAAAACATATACATATATAGAACTTGATGAGAAAAAAATCTAAAACTAGACATTTTTACAAGGTCCTACAGAAAGGAAATAGTAAAGGAAAAATTTAGTTTTTTTCTTTTCTATATGAAACACCATGCCTTATTTTTTAAAAAGTATGACATTTTTTAAACACATAAATAATGATTATTATACAAAATATTTGCATAATGGAAATGCCATTATGCAGAAGTTTAATAAAATTGCAAGTGGTCAAAGTCTATGAAGAGGCAGGTAGAAGATTGAAATTGTGTAGAATTCAAAGATTATAAAAGATACTATTTGCACAGTAGACAGAAACGTAGGCTAAGACAACTCAGAACCATTCACAATGGTTCCGAAAGATGCCCTCATACTCAGACATCTCTAGAACATGAAAAACATAAGGTCCAGAATGCCAAGCAAAACCAATTTTGTCACTGAAATACACTGGAAACTTTCCGAATGTTTGGAGAATAATAGTGTCTTTCACTGGACAATGGAAGATAATCAATGTGTCAAGAGCATTTAAGAGACAGGCAATTCATAGTTTTATTTTTAAAGGAACTGAACATCTTAAAATAACTCATTAATAATTATCCATCATGTTAAAGAAGCATAAATCAGAAGCCTCTATTATTTTGTATATCTGTCATCTACTTGTAGGTGTAGCTCTATCTAGATATAGATTACCTCACAATCCAAGGTTGTAACATGTCACAATAAATGCCACTAAGCCTCGAAGAAAGAAAAGGATTTCTTTAGAGAAAATATAAATTTAAAGAAATAGGAAGAAAAAAATGACAAACATAAATGTAATATTTTTATACTTTATAATGACAGGGATATGTGACAGTTTTAAGTACAATAAAGGACTTTCATGGTTTTATAATTAACAGAAGCACTCTTGCATAAGCAATAATTAACAAAATCTTTCACCAAGTATAGATTATAACTATAAATTAGATACAAATATGACAATATTCAGAGGAAAAGAACAAACAGTTCCATTTAGTGGGTAGATATGTTGCTGAATCAAAAACTGAGCTTCGTGTTGTGAGTTGATTTGGGGCTCACTTTCCTAGGTCTGTTCAGCAAAGAGATTTTTGATGTCCCATAATCAAAAGTATCAGTGATTTCTTATAACTTTCTAGAAAAGCAAAAATCTTCCCAGACTTATAGAAGTTCTCTCTCTGAGATTTCCATAATGTGGAAAAGGAAAGCACAACACAAACATCTGCGTTCTCTAGACAAATGATACTTTGCAAGACATATTTTTTCTTAGTAACTGCTAATGTCCTTTCCAACAACATTTTTCAGGTCCCACTCTCATTGAGCAGGTAATTTTCCTGCCAAAAAATGATCAATTGTCACCATTTTTAAACCAGAGCTCTGAAGACGATCAGGATGTTGTGGTTTATTTTAACCATGAGCTCTTTAAGTTTTACGAATCTTCATTTCAATGGTATCTTTCTAGTATTCTCTATAGAAAATGTCTTTTTTTATCTGCAGTAAAACTTAAGATATGTATGAACTGAAGATCATCAGAAGCCATGTCTGTGAAAATTCATGTGAAAAGATTATATGGTGATCTGTCTTTAATTTTTGAAAGTTTAGAAAACTGAAAATGATTTGTGTAAAGCTATACTCCCTAGTGATCTTTCTTATTTTAAGAGTTCCAGAGTAAAAGAGTGTGCACAAACATTCAATAATTTACATCTATAAAAATTAAATGTTTTAAATGAATTACTGTTACATTTATTCAATTTCATAAAAGGAAAATGGGGTAATATATTTTATATTTTTAGAAACAGAAGCATTTATAAAGGTAAAAAGTATTTCACAATTAAAAATTTGCAAAATTTGTAGCTCAAAGTTAAATGAATGCTGGGGATTGAATATAGATTGTTATTTAAAGGAATAATATATTTTATCATCTGTTTGGTGAGTTTGAGCTGAAGAGATGCATTTTATGCATTATTATTTCACTTTCTGTAAATAATTTTACGGGGAAAATCTGGCAGATAATTTTTGTTAAATTCTCCTCTTAGATCTTTGTGAGGTACTCTGCCACCCTTTGTAAAAGACATGTTAATGTTTTTGAGACCTCATCTCCCAGAGAAAAGCAACAAGAAAATCAGCCTTGCCTTTAGAAGGAAGATGAAGTTCTCAGGAAAACAAGGATGTGTTCATTAAGATTCTCTTACCAGTTTTACAATGGTTGTTGATTTTCTTATTACTAACTTTAAAGAATAATTCCTACATTCAGATTAGTCTTTAATGAGAACTGTCTCTCAAAAATATTTTTCTCTCTTTGTATGGTTTGTCTTTTCTCTTTCTTGACAATGTCTTTGACAAAGCCCTATGTTTTAATTTTAATGATGCTCAGCTATCAAGTGTTTCTTTCATGGTTTTGGTTTTGGTGCTCTATCTAAAAGTCATTGACAAATCTGAGATCAGCCAAAGATTTGCTTATGTCATCTTCATCAGAATTTACCCTTGTACATGTGGGTATTTGCATGTAGGTACTTGTTTGACAATGAGTACATTTATATGACAATTTGAAAATTGTATTTAGATTATTTCCCTTCTCTTTTTCTTATTATTTCTCCTTCCTTCCATCCTTCCTTCCTTCCTTCCTTCCTTCCTTCCTTCCTTCCTTCCTTCCTTTCTTCCGCCTTTCCTTCCTCCCATCCATCCCTCTTCCCTTTCTCTTTCCAGCCGGTTTATTTGTTTGTTTATATTTTGAGAAATGGTCTCCCTAAAGTCCAGCCTTGGGTCCAAAGGGAAAACCTCTGCCTCCAGAATGATATGAATGCTACTGTACCAGGTACCCAGTTCATCTTTCACTTTTCTTCACCTACATTGTATTTCACTGTATATATCAGAGAAATCACACACACACACACACACACACACACACAGTACCACTAACCAAACATTTTTATCCTCTATTATGTTGTCTTTGCTATATGATTAAATAGTAGTTCGAACAGTTTATTTGGTTTTAGTTCTAGGCTTCCTATTTTCTACACATATCTGTTTCACTGCCTTGTTGATATTGTTGTTTGTTTGTGTGTTTTAAAATGTTATGTTGGTTTGATTAATGTATTTTTTAGTGTTTAAGTAATAATATCAGGGATAAGTATAAAGAACCAAACTTCTTGTCTATCAATATTTTTCTGGCTATTCTAGATTTTAACTTCTCAAGATTAACAGTATAATAAATTATCTTTTTTTTTTTTTACTTTGGTGTCAAAACTTTAGATACAATACTGATGTGGGAGAAAGTAGTTGATACAGATATAGAGGATAGGAGAGTATTGTTTTATATGCCACTGTGAATATAATATCTATTTGTGAAATGTTTTCAGCATTTGACAACCCAATCTTTTATCCTTGAAGCTAATGTGTTAATATTTTCAAATAAAAGTATATATTCCTCCAGGGGAATAAAAGTAATAACTTAAAGTTAACAACAATTTTAAAACCTCATCTCCGAAAGATTATTTAAATATTAAAAAGATACAGCACTAAAATATATAGCATTCATTTAAGATTACAGATATTTATTTGATCAATTTACAATGTATGTATATGTTAAAATATTAAGATTATATCCCACAGATAGAAGACTGGTTACTAAACCAAACTTCCATTACCAGGAGTGGGGTACCTTTTATGATTTGTTTGTTAGATGGGGCTCACAGAACCATCCAAGACAGACTCTCAATTTCCTCTCAAGCAAAATTAGGTTATATAGTCCTACTAATGAAGACATCCACTGAAGTGGTTACTTGCAAGATACAGAGAAAGTATGGGAGAACTGATCTAAAAAAAAATCCTCCTGTTGACTAGGTTTCATAGTGTAAGAAGGTGCAACACAGGCTGCCAGGGCAAAAAATACACTGTCTTACCCAAATATGAACCCCATTAACTTCAGTAAGAATCTACCAGGGAAGACACATTATGGTGTGGCAAACTGTTCTCTGAATTTGAGTCCTGCTCTAAAGAAAGAAAGCATCATGGTACTGGAGATTCATTCATTAACGTATCTGGGGAAGTCATGGGTCCTAGCATTGAACTTCCCAATGCTGTTTAATTATATTGATGCAACATCAGAATTCCTTCTAAATAACTATGTATATATCCGTAAGCAAATACTGTGCTCGGTGTTAACCAGAGAAACTTCTCTTCACAGGGAACTACAGAGACTCGCAATTGTTCAAGCTTCTGAGAATAAGTAAAACTTAAAGAGGGCATTTAAGTATCACAAATGTTCAGGGTATATTGTTAAATCAGGATCAGAAATAGCATAAGAACCAAAAAATGAGAATAAGGGTTGTCAAATGACATTTTCTGGGCATGAAATAAACATTGCAATCTTCAACACACACTAACTGTGATTAATTGCACTTGGTCTGAAAAAGACTGACCGAATCAACAATCAGTTTTATAGAGGGAAGGAGCTAATGAATCCCTACTTGGCTCTGATGACCTACAGCCTACTAAAAGACTCTGGGGTTAGAATCATTGTTTTCAACTGTGTATGAGCTGGTCAGCCTACCAAGATCCACTAGATGGTTCTAACTCTATGGCCACACTCTTGTTAACGTCAGTTGGCCATAAGCCAAAGCATAATGACACGTATGCGGGAGCAGAATTCATATGCAGGAAAGGTTAGCAAGTGTAGGAGGCAAAAATACTTAAAATACATTTTATAAAAGGTTGAAAAATGCCAAAGAACAAATCGAACGAATTTTTAAAAAATCCCCAAAGAGTGAAAATAAAGCCATACATTAAAAATAATATATTGACAAGTTTTGCTGGAGGCTGAAAAACAACATTTGCAAGTCAAGTACTTGATCAAAGATTTACGTATGAAATGAGCCAGAGAAATAAGAGGCAGCATACAGAGGAAGATAAAACATATGAAAAGGTACTCTGCGGAGTTTGTCTTTAGGAAATTACCAACTACAACCATAACAGTTTTACAGTTGTTTAAATAACAAAAATCCCAAGGCATCAGCAATAACACATGCTTACGAAGAAGAGGCAGATGTCTTTGACAAATTTAAGTATAGTTTCTGTGAAGCCTCACAACTGGGTTCTGAGATAGTTTTCTATTTTTTTGAAAACAAAATTATTCCACATAAGATTGTCAGGCAAATGTTTGTAATTGTTAATTTCAAATTTCCCCAAATCCAGAATGGGCAAGAACCTTGTTAGCCATAAATATGTTGAAAATATTTGGAGAACTGGCACAATGTTGCTATGAGAAAAATGAGCACTCATCATGGAAATCACAGAGATGCCATTTGCCTTTGCTGAGTCAAGGAAGTCAACACAAAAAATCTGCATTCCAAGGGTATAATATTCAAGGAACGACAAAATTATATGAAAAGAAAAATAGTTTATTCAATTAGAAAAATGTTGCATATTGGGTAAAGCACAGAGCATTACCAGGGAAACAAAACTGTTCTATATATTACTATGATGATCATTACACGACAATATGAATTTTTCAAAACCAAAAACTTAAAGCAAAAGTATATGTAAAACTGTACAACTTGAAATCACTTAAGAGGTCAAAGGCTCATGTGAGGAAGTTGAGTTGGTGAAAGAATGATTACAGATGCACAAAGGAGGTCTGTCTAACTCACTTCTGCTTCCGAATGAAATATGAAGATCATGGCATCATAGAAAACCCCTTGAGATGATCAAGGTATGTTTGCAATTGTATCAAAGTCAAGAGAACTTTTATAATTCTATGAAGTATAATAAATATTATTAAAATTAATTTATAAACCCTAAATTCTAGTATGATGTTTCAGAAAGATTACATATTAGTAGTGGTTTTAGATGGACTGAGTTTTATAAAATTTATCATACAATAAACTTCCAGGATGCCAATATGGATATTATAACTGCTACATTTAATGTGGAAATACCTGAGGCACTGGCATGGATGAGATACAACATTGACTATTCAACCACAATGTCAGTCTAACTCAGTGTCCAGAACTTACTTTGTCTTACCAGCGTAATTTCATTGAACTTATCATATACACTACAATGTTAGGTTATATATTAAAAGAATGTTAAATTTTTAATGTTAAAAAATATGCCATACAATTACTGTTTTCTTATCTTTCATACTATATTATGCTATAAAACTAAAGGATACAATCAAGAAAATGTTTACTGGTATGTGTAGTAATCACACTGGAAACTATCTAAGAATTTAAAGTTATTGCTCTCCCTTTGTCTCTTGTAAATAATTTCATAATGTGTTTCTAGAGGAAGAGAGTCCTCTTGCGCACAGCTTGGTGTTTTCAGTACAAGCATTTTCTTTGCATGAATTTTGAGCTGGGTTCTCACATGTGTCTTCACTGTTATCAGGAAACGTTTTCAACCCCAGGTTCAGATGCTTAAGCTATTTACGGGAGTCATTACTGATTTTGTCTGCTCCACTCTGCGGTGCAGATTGTTTAAGCAGCACACTATCATTGAAACAAAATAACTGTAAGTCATTTAAATTTTCTTATCTTTTGCTTTGGATTATTTTAATTTTAAATCTCTAATGTATCACTAACAACACAGTTTCCTATGTTTATAAAAAAAAGCTGAGGACTTAGAAAATGTCTCAGCTTTCAGGGTAAGATTTTCTTTTCAAGAAATTTTATCTTTTTATAAAGTGTGCTTTGTGCTTTGTCAAATGCTTGACTTTTGATGAGTGCTAAGAAGTCTATGTTTACAGATAAAAACAAGTGGCAGGTGAGCTTCAATTTTTCTCACATTGACCCCAGAAAACAAGGTCTAAAAACAAGGGCTGCAAAATAAAGTTAAATCCTTATAAACCTTATCTTCTATTTATAAAGAAAACAAACAAATGAAAGTTTTAAAAGCTTCTAATGCCGGGGAAAATGCTTTCTTTCCTTAATATCTAGGCTTTCTTTTCTTCCTTTCCCATATTAAGCTCATTAATCCACTTTTACAAACACTGGAATGGCTATCCTTTGCTATAATTTTTCCACTCAATATCCAGGTCAAATTACAAAAAGTGAAATACTTGGGGAGAAACAGAAAACTATGTATTGGATTTGTCAGTAATCTGAACTTGCTCAAACAATGTTCTTTTGGAAGTTTATTTCACCCATACCTTATTTCCAGACCCTGCATTTGTTAGTTCACTTGCCCACTTTATTAATCTACTGCCTGAACTGTGAAAAGATGTGAGCATGCTTTATTCACACAATATTTCCCTATGTGACCCTAAATAATTTCTTAGCCTCAAGAAAAATATAATCATTCAATGTTTTAAAAATTAAAATTTGCCCTGTGTTATTTTTTGTTCATCTTGTCTTTTAAAAAAAAAGATGAAAAAAACGCTAAAAGTAAGACTTGTTCATTTTCTTTCATATAAAATTTGACAATTACTTGGGTAAGTTTTTAATAATACCAAGCCAAAGTAATTTTGTAAGTATCAAAACACAAGACACAATATTGGGTGTTAAAACATAATGCCTCTTAAGCCAATTGCATCTTGAAAGTATACAGCTGATTACATTGCAGAAGAGACATTTCATGCTAACAGCGATTGCCCTTGAAGCTTGGTGTGGTTTTTAGGAGAAAAGTAGATTAATACATTTAAGAAATATTTGTGGGACCTAGGTCATCAAAGACATTAAAGTATCAAGTATCAAGTTTCTTAAAAAATAAAGAGCAACATCTTATAAATCAAAAATCTAATTATAGAAAGAAAATTACAAAATGAACTGTAGGTATAATAGTGATTTATTTGGTATTTTTACTTTGATTCCCATAAAAGTTTCTTTTGTAGTTTAGATTAAACCTCACAAGATTAATGACTCACTTAAGCAAGCACTTGAAGCTTCTTTTAAACGGATTCTGTCTTTTAAGCTGGAAATCTGGCTTTAGACTTTACCCATAAATTGCCTAAAACGAATGATAGCTATATAAACATTTAATAAAGTCAGACTGACGGAATTGTCTTTCTTCTCTGGCTTTCTTTTTGCACTCTGTCTGCAAATTGCCTTGATCTCTCCCTATAGGTTTGGTTATTGCTGCTCTCTGGCTGTTATGACATAACTCATAAATTTCTTTCCTTTCTTCCTTCCTTTTTTCTTTCCTTCCTTCTTCCTTCCATCCTCCCTCCCTTCCTCTCTCCTTCGTTTCCTTCCTTCCTCCCTCCCTCCCTCCCTCCCTCCCTCCCTCCCTTCCTCCCTCCCTCCCTCTTTCCTTCTTCATCTAACTCCTAAAGTAAGCATAGGTTGTGTAAAGTGGCAATCTATGGAAGTCTTAGATCAGAACTTATTTATTAAGGGATGGAATAACACACTCACAAATACAAATACAGAATGAAGTGGCACTGCTGCCTCTTCATCCACCAGAGAAGGATGGGAAAGCTCTGGACCAGGTCACTGAGCCATGGCGTCAGGAAGCCTTCCAAATACAACAGAGAGTGCCTGCGACCCTCCTCCTTTGTTTCTTAGTCATGTATCCCCAGAGATTATCATGCCCATCGGGCCTACCCACTCAATTCCATTGGTCATTAGACCAAATGGTGAAATTCCCACAGTTGTAGTTTATATCAAATTTATATCAAAATCATGCTCTTGTATGCTTTCATGTAAGTTTTGATTCTAAGTCAGGGAGTTCTTTGGAGAATAAATTTAACTTTGAACTTCACCAGAAAGATTTCACTGAAATGAGAAAAGATACAAAGTATGATAGCCAATTTCACAATTAGGTTTTAGTAATAGTGCCATGCTTAGAGTGATACAAGAGAAGGCGCCATTTGCTTGAAGAACAGAGGTTACATGGTTGTGTACACAAAACCTTTGGAACATTACTTAATTGGAGGACCCATCAAGGCGAATTTCTGCCAATGGCTGACCGCCAATGTATGGAACTTCTTTAAAAGGGGATAAAAACTTCTCAAGTTATGGCCTCATAAGTGAGATTCTTGTCCTCTGAGTCAGAAGCAAGGGGAACCACATGGGCACACAGATTGCTCAACTCTGCCTCTAGAATTCTTCAGAATAAAATAAGAACTGAAGGCAGCAGTCATCATAAATATATATTTTCAAAATGTGGTTGACATTTTAAAATATTAAATTTTATCCCAGAGCACAAAAATTATTTTTTTCCTTTTTAATTTATAAAAATAAATGAATTGCATTATAAAAAAGTAAATAAAGCTACTACACAGAAGAATTAGCCAGACCCATATTCCATACCTCTTAATGAACTTATCTGCATTTAGAATAACCACATGGAATTCAAACGGTGTAGCATCACCTTAGATATATTCGCTATGGAATATAAGTTTATGTACTTACCCTCCACCAAAACTGAAAAATTCCATGGTGGAGATATAATAGGATAGTATTAAAAGTCACAAAGCCTCAAAGAAAGAAAACAAAAGAAAAACACATTCTTCCTTATGTGAGGAATATAGTCGGAAATACATGTATGTGTATATATGTTCATGTACATATACGCATATGTATGTCCATGTGGGTATAGTGTAAGATGTAGATTAATGAACAAAGAAGATAAATATTAGGACACAAAAATAAACTGATTACAGCGACGGCAGAAGTTGTGAAATAGGCTATAAAACTAATTGTCTTTCTGCTTCTAAAGTGATCAGATGTACATTTTAATAATCACATATTTCATGATTTCTTGTCTCTAAAGGTTTAAGAATGAAATAGATGGAAAAGGATATCATCAAAGTGTATTTTTTAATTTGTGTTCTCCACTGTTTAAATAAAATATAATTCATCTGAATATACTAACTTTTCTTATGGTCCTATAGAAACTTACAGGTGTTTTTCAATATTTTATATAGAACTGTAGCTGCTGTTGGTTTGGTAAATTTGAAAATAAGGTAAATTATAAATAAATATCATGGATCATTTTTCTTCCCTATCATTTTGATTTTTATACTTAAGCAGAAAGTTCTGAGAACATTTGAAACTATTACTCCTATATATACTTAAATGTGTTATCAAATGATAAACCCAGAAAGAAAAACTGTTCACATATGTACCAGATAACTGTTAAATTAATTGTGTCTAGAGGAGGTTTGAGGGAACTCATGGTTTGTAGGACGGTTATTTCTGTCTTAAGACAGCAAAGTGAAAATGAAAGATCAGTTAATTTTTCATCAAGCATAAAGAATCATATAGTTATATTCATAGTATTTGTTGAATTAAAATATCCAGATATTTCTTGAATGATGTAGAAAACATAAGAAAAAACAGGGTCAACTCATGTCTTATGCAAGTGACTACAAAGAAAAATTACATAGAAATAGCACACTATGAATTTTGAAGACTGTGTGGCTATTAATAGAGAACCTAAGGGGAGCAACGAACAATATAGAGGGTTTTAACAACCAGTGATTTCCTTATGCTAGTCTCTTAGCAGAATCACATGCTGATTTTCTTAACTCTATATGTTCACAAGCCTACCATTTACCAAACATTTGCTTTTCATATTACCAGATATTTTGCTTATTTCTTCTCATAATCATTATAATATTGACATAAATATGTTTGTGATTCATATACTAAAATTACCTCTGCTCTGTTTGAAACAGAAAAGTAAGATATTTATCCCTTTGTATGTTTTCCAAAATGTCCATTTATTCTATGCTTCTTTGTACTCCTGAAATAAAATAGTCAAGTGAGCTTTGTGAGTAGCAGTCTTTAACTTTTCTTGCTTACTAAAATAGATATAGACCTTAGCATATTACCGGATATATAATGGGGCTTGACACATATCTGATCAAAAGTAGATAAATGCTTCACGGCCTTTCAGTTGAGTCAAACAGATGCAGTTGTTTTAGTGAGGGTTATCTAGAGGACTAGAACAAGATAATAAGCGAATAAATAAGGCTATTTATTTATTATAGTGGTTACGGGCAGTAATCCTGATAGTCTAGCATTGGTCATCTACCACTAGGAAGTCCAAAATTCCGGTTATTGCTCAGTCTGCAAGACTTAGTTTGTTTGCAGTATGTGGGGGAATCCCAATGAACTCACTAGTGAGAGTGAAGGCAAGCAGGCCAAGAGATAAAAGGCTTCTTTCTTCCATATTCATTTCATACTCTGCCATCAGGAGCTGTGGCCCAGATTACCTTTGGATCTCACCACCTCAAAAGATCCTGATTAAAGGTGGCTCTTCCCAATTCAAATGGCTTAATTATGAAAACATCCCTCACAGGTATATCCAGCCACTAGGTTGAGTTAAAGTCAGATGCCATCAAGTTGAAAACTGGGAATAGCCATGACAGCTGTTATTCTGAAAGATTTAGTAAGCATCCAAAAAGCTCTGGGCAAGCAGGTAACAAATATCATATTGATTCTCACTGAAGGGCATGGGAAATGAGGACTGCCACTCTGTATCAGAGAACTAACAAACAAAGATCTCAAACTGAAACAGAAGCAAACCACTGTTTTTCTAAATGAGCGAGGAAGAAGGAAACCTCACGACGATGTAGCGTCTACATTAGAATCTGCAGGAATTTCAATGTGTTGTCACAACTCATACTTAGTAAAGGATAGGAAACAAAGTATATGTGAAAGTGATATACAAGTTATCTTGAGTCTTTCAATGCTGTGACAATCATTGGTAGATAACTTACCCTTACCACAAGATACCCATGGTTGCTCTTCTATGCATAGTATACTTAAAATAGGAGCCATATTATATATTAAAATATTTTAAGTGTTCAAATTTTATCAAATATGTATTACTCACTTCCTCCACATTATGTCATTATGCAGCACGAATAATAAAAACCAGAGTCAGAAATTGGGGTTTAACCTGAAAACCAGAAAAGCAAAGCAGTCTAGCCATCAGAGAAGTCTTACCTCTACCAAGTCTGGGCGACCATAAACTAAGCAGACTAAACCTCTCTCTCCTCTCACTTTATAATCCCTCTAGTACTGGAATTAAAAATGCGTGACTCCCTAGGACTGGGATTAAATGTGTATGCTACCATGATCTGAATTTGTTTCTGCACTGATCTTATGTAGCCTAGAGTGGCCTTGAATTCAGAGGTCCATCTGACTCTGTCTCCCAAATCCTGGGATTAAAGGTTGTGTGTCACTATTGTTGTCCTCTAGTAGCTTTGGCTTTGCCCCTAGTCTTCAAACAAGATTTATTTATCAAAAGACGAATAATATACCACTACACCATTAGTTCAAGTAGCTTCTAAATTCTTTCTAAATTTAGAGATTGAGCCAATATTAATGTCTATCTTGTGATAATCTACCCTAGTTTATTTTTTTCCTCCTGTCTCTCTAATTCTTCTTATCTACCAGTTTCAAATGTAAAGTCTTAAACTGGGAATTCAAAACAACCAATAGTTTTGTTGCGTTGACTTTTATAGCACACAGTTCTGGGAGAGCAGTAGATTTGAGAAATAGTTTGTGACTACACAGCACATCCTATGAGGTTCTTAGTGAGATTCCCTCTTCTAAACACAAAGAGAAGAACCAGAACCTAAACAGGTCCAAAATGCTCTCAAGGAAGGTTGAGTCACTGACAGCTGAGAATTTTTTTTATTATTATTATTCATATCAATTGAGCCAATTCTCCAAAGGGAATTGATCTGCTACTGGTAAAACTTAAGGGGCAAAAAATTACTAATTATATTTGTCTTTCCTCTCCATGAAGTACCATTTTCGGGGGAATATTTATGTAGTTTTCTCTATACAATTTCTCTGCTCCCCTGTCCCCAAAAGCTCATACTGCAGGTAAGTCAGAGAAGGCCTTAATGGAAATGTTTTAGCCACAGGACATGGGTGCTTCTGATGTACTAATCTTCCTGCCCCTGATCATAGCAACCTTGGCAACTCAAGTGCCTTTAAAGCACTTGCTGCTGCAGTTTAAAATCTATCCCTCCCATATTTTCTACTTCTCAGTGGGAGGTTAAGCGGTATAGAAGCTGTTCTGCCTTAAAAGAATGAAGAATAAATTCTGCCTGTATATATTTGGTTCTACCAATCCTCACACTGTCAACCACGTGTTATTTAAAACATACCTTTCTATTTCTCTGTTCAGATGGTTTGTGTGTCCAATCTCATGTGATTAAATGAATTAACTGACTTTACTATTTTCTGAGTTGAGTACAACACTTATGCACATTTAAAATGTGCCCCAGGTACTGAGCTAAAATGCTGCATGAATATCAAGATATTCAGAATATCCTCTGTTGTCTGCAATATGTCTTTGCATTAAAATTGCACTGCAACTGCATCCATACTGTCAAAATTCTTGGCAAATCTTTGACCATTTATTAGTTATAGTTTATGTTAATATGCCCCAGTAATATTTCAGAAATTAGCTAATTTAACCCTTAGGAAAATATCTGAAAAAAAGAAAAAAAAACAAGACAAAAAAAGATGACAATGAAAATAACTCAAATAATTCTACTTAATATCAAGTACTGTGTCTATGACAAGCAAAGTGAAATTTACCTGGACCTCAACTGAACAAACCAAACAGCATCAGTACAATAACAGAAAAATAACTAGCTATAAAAGATGAAAGATAGATTAAAATAAAGCATTGTACATGAATGACAAATCACTCAAGAATGTGACTTTACAAGACATCTCCAAGTGCTTGTCTGATATTCTCAGGGCTAAAGCCAACATCGAAAAAATGTGGAAAGTTTCTTAGTGTTTTATACTTTTATAGTTTCATGCTCACCTGATTGAATTTTTGACTTCTTATGAATGTATTCTGTCCTTCCTAGTCAGGTTTCCACTGTTACACAGTGATAGGCGTTATTTTTATGATGTCTTCATAAACCGCTGAGAGTGACATGGCAGAGAGGACTGAGTAATAGAGAACATCAGCGCTCAGTCCCTCAGTATCTTAAAATTTTGCCCAGATTTAACCAAGCATCATGTAGCTTCCCATGAGCACACTTGCCCACAGAAGAAAATAGAAGCTTGGATACAGAAAAAAAACTTGCCCAATTTATGCAGTTTCTAGAAATGTAATTGAAAGAAATATTACAAACAAAAAATGACAAAAAAATTGGGAAATCCAAATGATAGGAATAAATATAAGATTATACAAGATTAGAGGTTTTAAACTCTATAGAGCCGTAAAAGGATAAGAAAAGAGGGGAAGCAGGAAACCAACAATTTGGGGCCACCGTGTTCCTTCTGATTATATACGAAGGGAATGTAATGGCTTCTCATTGTCAGGCAAGATTTCTAAAATGAAGTCAAATTGATCAAGGAAAACTTGAGGAATGTCTTTACATGCATAAGAGGGATCTACATATCTCAATTCCCTACACATCATACTAAATTGCATAAAGATATTAAGAGATAGATGCAATTTAATGCAATGATTGTTGGAGTGGAAAGCTAAGGTACAGCAGGTGTCGTGAATACTTCTCGTTAGTTCTGATAATAACAAATGTTTTTTAGGATGCCAAAGATAAATTGATGACTCATTCTTTGAGGTAATTTGTAAGTTCTACTTCAGATGTCTAAACTTCATCTTAAAGGAACCATGTAGTTGACTTGGTATCTGAAAGCTGTAAAAATCAACCAGAAACATGACTCTAATGACAAAAACTAATGGAAAAGTTTCATTGTAGAGAGAAATACTCTTATTGTATAAGAATTTGGCAACCTCTCTAAAAAGATAGCTTGTTTTTCAATTAAACTTTCAGTATTGTTTTTGGTATAACATATCTGGAACACCTGGTGAAACTCCACAGATCTAAAGATTGCACAGAATAGGGTAAAATGAGTCTTCACAACCTCATGTTTGCTGTCACTCTGATGCAGACAGATGAAGGGACGCTCTAAGATTTCTCTAAGCCCTCTAACCCTTCTTAGTCCTGCCAGGACAAACTAACATTATTGTCTCTTTTTTTGGAGGCACACGAACTGTTTAGGAACTGTGGGGACATCTCACTGAAGGAAAGATGCGAGGCTCCACGGGGACCACATGACTGAGTGTGTGAGATACAGAATCATATTTTATAATGGCACAGGGGGAATGAAGGTCAGGGTGGATTTTGGCACCAAACTAATAATCCATGGCAGGTTCTTAAGAATATCTAGAACTTTGAGAAGTCTCGGTAATGAGTTCCCACTCATGGAGTAGAGCTTACATCCAATCAGACATTGGTTACTCTCGCAAATTTCAGCCACTATTGCACAAGCACATCCAGGCAGGCAGTCATTTCTAAATTGTAGCCTATGAATGAGGGTTGGTGTTTAATTTTCTTCTTTGGTAACAGGCAAAATTCCTTCCAGTAGCAGGAACACTAGTCCATAGGGGTGAAAGCTCTAAATAGAACCAGCTTGACCTCTCTATGTTCAATGAGTGGTGTCAGCGTTGTCTTCAGTTATAGGACTGTACCATGAGTTTGTGAAGAGCAACCAATAGTCTTGGCTCTCCACTGAGAGTCCTTTTGCCAACAACTCGATTAAATGTAACTCATTCATGGTACTGAAAGCTTCATTTCATGGTGAGAGATGTCCCCTGCTGTTTGCCTTTTCATTTAGATTGTCTTCATGGGTGTATATATTTTCGGAACCACCTACTGCTTAAGTTTCCATAGGGCACCTCAAATGACACAATTTTAACTCTGCCTCTCTTTATTCCCTCTATGTTCACCCTCTTCTCTACCTCTCCACATTTGATTTTGCCTTTCCACTCTTACCCCTTGTCCATCCATAAGTATCTATTCCTTCTTCCTATGGAGAACCATTATTTCAACATTGTTCCTTTTCCTATAGCTAATCTGTATGGTTATATGACTCATAGATTGTTTGTCAAAGTTCAAGAGTTTATATCCACATATAAGCAAATAAATACTGTATTTCTCTTTCAGGGTCTAGGATGCCTCTCTCAGAATGATTCTTTCTAGATCCATTTGTTAACTAAGAATTTTATTACTTCACTTTTTAAACAGCTGGGTAATATCACATTATGTATGTGTACCAAAGTTTTTATTCATTCATCCAACAGTGCTCATTAGGCCAAGAACCTGAGACTATATATGGCAGAGATCCAAGGTAAAATCAAGATTACTGTTATGCTAAAGGAATGTATTAATAAAATAATTCCTAAGGCCATTATATTTCACACATAAATTGGTGCCTTACTAAACCATCATTAGAAATGCTTTCTCCTGCAGCAGATGGGAACAAACACAGAGACCTACACACTCACTGCTAGACAACAAGGAGACTTTGGGACACTTAGTCCTAAATATGATGCCTCCACTAAATCCTTCTGCAGAAGAAGAGACAGAAAGATTGCCAGAGCCATGGTGGATAGAAGACACCAAGGAAATAATGCCTTCCAAATGCCACAAGACTTAGCAGTATGAACTCACAGAAACTGTGGCAGCATGCATAGGGCCTGCATGGGTCTGAGTCAAATGGAGTCCCAGTGCTGCGAGAGGAAGTAGACACATCCCTAAACCAGAACTATTTCCCAGTGATAATCACTCACAAATGAAAAATTGTTTTTTTTCCAGTTGAGTTTCACCAAGAGTGCAAACCACTTTCAAGGACAAGATGATTAGCGCAAAGAGAACTCAATGACATCTTCGGAGATGATTGTCTCATAATTTTTCATCAGAGCATTTATATAATATTTATTTGTATTTTATTAATTTTTGCTTCCTTAAATACCATTTCCATATTTACTATGGCTTCCAGTTTTATGCTTTTATGGGATTTCTCTGTGTCTCTCTGTCTATGTCTATACGTGTTTCTTGAACTTTTACTTTTGTCTTTTTTTTTTGGTGATGTTCTACTTAGATTCATTGGGTTTTGTTTTAGCTTCTTTTACTTTCGTTGATTATTATTATAGATGTCTTTTTGTTTTCTAACTAGAGACAGAAATGAATTATGATGGAAGCAGAGGTGGAGAGCATCTGGGAGGAACTGGGGGATGAGGTAGAACTTGTCATATGAAAAAGAATCTATTTTCAATAACAGTATAGATTTTTTTAAAAATTAAAAAAAAGAATATCTAGCATCCTGATAATTCAGGCATTATGAACTAAACCTATTAAATGTGCAGACTACTGCCATACAGCTAAGGGCAGCATCATTAAAACTAAGAAACAGCCTACAGAATATTCTTTACTAATTATATACCTCACACAGAATTAATATCAGTTACTATATAAAGAACTCAAAAGAACTTAGCATCAAAAATGATTTCTCAGTTAAGAATGTTACATAGGAACAGAGATTTCTCAAAAGATGAAACGGAAGTGATTGTGAGACACTTGCCAGTGTCCAATATCCTCAGCCTCAAGGGAAATGAAAATGAAAGCTACTTTGAGATTGCATCTTACAGTAGTCAGAAGGGACCAGATTAATAAAACAATGACAAGAGATGCTGATGAGGATCACAGAAGATAAGAACATTTGTTCATTGCTGGTGGGAATGAGAACAGACACAGGCACCATTGCAATCAGTATTGCAGGATGCTCAAAAAGTTGAACCTTGATCAACCATAAATCTAGCTTTCCCACTCTTGGGTGTATACTCAAAGGACTCTACATATTTCTACTGGGATACTTGTTTGTCCATGTACATTGATGCTCTATTCAAAATACTTAGAAAATAAAAAGAGCAGAGTTGTCTGTCAGTTGATGAATGGATAATGAAAATGTGAAACATTTACACATTGGAATATATTCAGGATTTTAAAAAAATGAATTCAGGAGATTTTCATGATCATAGATGGAGTTAGGAACAATCACCCTGACTGAGATGGCCTAGACACAGAAAGACAAACTCTGTTTTCTTTTATATGATATGTTATTTTCTAAGTTTTAGATATCTGTGTTTTATTTTAGGTATCTACAGAGGTTAATTAGCTAGCAAGGGATCTGGAGAGAGGCGGGGATTGTTAAGGAAGGGGAATTAGAATATATTGTCATAAAGTGATAAAGAGGAAATTAAATTATGAGGACTAAGTGGACAAAAAGAATGTGATGACAAGGCAGGGAATTTGGATAAGGACAGGTAATACTAAAGGCTTTTGAAAAGCCATATTCTAGAAACCAGATATTCTAGAAGCTTTCCCAAATTAATAGGAATTGAAGGCGGGACAATAAGATGATCAAAGTATATTATAGAAGAACATAAGTAAACAAAGATATATAGATATATAAAATCAAACAATTCTAGGAGAAATTTTATAATTATAATCAGTGATAATTTTGAAGGAAACATTTTTGGAAATATCTCAAAGAACTTGTGTTCTTCAAGATGCTCTGTCAGGCCAGTTAATGTGCCCATGAACCCAATGTTCCAGGACAAGCTATTGTAGATGTGCAAGCCTGCTTGCTTTATTACAACAAATGATAGAATTAAGTAATTCAACAATATATAAATATTTAAACAAACCTATAGCTTATTATCTAGTTTATTACTTAATATAAAAAACAAAACAAACAAGTAACCCATTATCTACCAGATGAAGCCACACAAAGTTAAAAATAAAAGAACATAAATAAAATTATAAAATAAAAATAAAATTTCAATTATTAGAATAACAAAAGTAGATAAAAGAATGTGATACATTATTGACATTAACAAGAAGAAATGTCACTCAGTGATACACAACCATACCTTCAGGATAATAATGTTCTTCTTAATATCACTAAAAATATTAATTATATAATAACTATGGCGTCATTTCACCCTAATGTTCTCATCAAATCTACTATGCACGATTAAACTTCATATGTATTTGCACTAAAGCATAGCTGTGATATGAAAATGGTCAGCTTCTGTAGCGGGCACATTGTCACCAATTACAGTTTATTTGGTCCCCACTTAGCTTGCACAGGCCCAGCTGTGTAAATGTCATTTTCGTTCATCCATACAATACACCTCATGTAAGTCCTACGTTGTGCTTGGGATCACAGTACACCAGTGCATGGTGAGCAGTGAAGAAGAATGGTCTCTTGGTTGCAAATGTCACAGGAAAAGGGGCTCGTTTTGCACTGCTTTTGACATGAATTGTAACCGTCACGGTGCTGTAATCCTGTCAGGATTTTACAAAGACTCCATAGAACTGCCATATTTCACAATCACATTTAGTTCTAAAATGTCTGGAATATTGCAGTCTTAGGTGGGGTGATTCCTACTTCTAATAATCACCGAAGTAAGATTTAGCCAACTTCTCGATATAACACACTGAATGTGCCTTTCTTCACATGAAATAGTAGAAGATACGCATACATATCTCGGTATATTTTTTATTCTCT
The DNA here is from genome assembly GCF_014885135.2 of Alexandromys fortis. Classification (NCBI taxonomy): domain Eukaryota; kingdom Metazoa; phylum Chordata; class Mammalia; order Rodentia; family Cricetidae; genus Alexandromys; species Alexandromys fortis. Next base: position 33,136,750 of record NW_026067909.1, on the reverse strand, counting down.
TCATATCATTTTATTGTCAGGACTTTTCCCAAGTCAGGAAAAGTCAGACCCTTAGCTTTTAATGTGATCTATATTGTCTCCTTTTATATATTCATACTAAGGTTTTGCGTCCTACTGATCTCTCCAGTTATCATGATGTCATCAATGAACAAGGTCATGATGTCTTCTTTTGAGGTGACTGAGGTCACTGGAAGCTAAGCATTGAAAAAAAAAACAGGGGAATTGATTTTTTTTTTACAAATAAAGCATGATAGTTCCACTACTATCAAAACTCATTTCATGAATTATCTGATTATCTTTATTGTGAAAGACAGAAGAAAAGTCTCTTGGCAGAAATGAATGAATTGAAGGTGTCAGTCTGCTCTGATTCCATATGAGGTAAGGAAGGGCAACACATCTTCCATCAGAATCTGGTGAAATGTGAGAAATGTGGCCATGACCTTTCTCTGTGGTACATTTGGATTATGCTGGAATTCTCTTGTCAAACAGAAAGTAGTCACCTACAAATTGTATGTGTGAGAATCACCCAATCAAGTACAAAAGAAAATTTGAAAAGAAATCACAAGAATAATCCAAAGCAAAGTTTAATGATGAAATACTACAAATGAATGTTCAACATATATCATACTTGTCTATAAGTCTTATACAAAACATCATCTGTGCTGAAGGATGAATATAGAATGAACGTCAATAAATGGCATTTCTCTTTTATAACTCTTGGCTTTATACACAAAGAATTCCTGTCTGCCTCCTAGGAGTAATACTCTCTGATGTCAGTAACACCTGCTGACACTGATGCCTTCAGGATGTTTGGATATTTTCAGAATACTTTTGAACATGGACAAATTTCTGCAGGAAGGGCAAAATCCTTCATCAGAAAAGGAAATTTCTGTACCAATTTTTAACTTTGCCCCTTCAAATGTTCATTCACAATATATTTTCATAAGAAAATTATCATTATTTAGAATTTAAAATGTTAAGCAACCTTTAAAAACAACCAATTAAATATTTGATTCAAAAGGAATTCTGGAATTCACATGTATTTTTATAGCATATTATCCATACACAGGGCAAAAAAGATACTTAAATTTTCATTTGCCTTTGATTTATGTTGCCTGATGATGTGAAAGCAGTTTTACAATGATGACCTAAACCAACTGCAGTATTAAAAATAAGAATGTTAAGAATAGTATTTGAAAGCCAGGTATCAGCTTTCCACATTTAACAAACAGTATTAGGAGGGACACTCTAGGAGTATAAATTCAGCTTCTGGTTTCTCTTCTCACCATGAAGTATCAGGACCTGTGGACGAGTAGACCTGTTAATACCCTCAGACAGAAAGAGTCCAGATACCTGCTATCACAGGCAACTTCGGGATGTTTCAATGTGTTCAGGATATTTTGAACATGGACATTTCTAGAGGAAAGATATAACTCTTTATCTATAAAGGAAACTTGTGAAACAAACTCTTAACTAACTCTACCCTGTCAAAGAGTTTCACAAAACTTATTTCTGCTTATCAAACGGTTGCTCAGAACTCCAGAAAACTAACCAATTAGGAACAGAATTTCCTTAGTTCATTTCCTTTCCCCTGTAAAACCAGCAAGGACAAGTATGAGCTGCACTACACATATACCACCAAGTGTGAGAACTGAAACCGGTGTGCAGCTGTCTTCCTGCTGCGGGTTTACAACAAAGAGAAGACCTACAATACAGCTGAACTCTCAAGGTTAGGCTGAGGTGCTCCTGTTACTCCACGTGAATGACTAAACTTGCTGTGCCCTGAGACAGTAGCTATTCTGGGTTCTATAAAGTTGCAGGCGGACTCAGCCCTACGACTCTCATCTCTGGGGTCAGGGCACTCAATAATTTATTGTTTGACAACTGTGTGCAGATTCTGGCCTCTCTCCCCTGAGGGATTTCCTCACATCCTTATGACCAAATGGAGCTCGCCACCTTCCTCTCACTTTATGCTGTGCAAGGGGCAGTGTTGAAAGATGTGGGATCTGTTCAGTTTCACTAGAAATGAACGACAAGGGAAGGAGTTTATGTGAACGAGTGGGAAAGGCACTGGGTTGAACGTACCATGCACCAAATTCAAGTACTCTGTGTGAGAGTACCTGATTAAAACAGGAAGATCTGAGTCTAACTTCAGGATATTGACTGTTCCTGGCAGATGTATCTATGCATATGTATACTTTAGAGAGCAGTTAAGTCCAGCAACTGCTGTTGTTCACACGCCGCACTGAAGAACATTGTTTTTAGATATGCTACTTGATAGATCATTTTGGAAAAATCTTTTCCCATAATTTAACAACGTTCTTTGTAAATAAGATTTAAAATCTCAATCATTTGTTTGGGTTGATTTTTTCCAGTCATATTCAGTGGGCAGCTGTATGTAGCTCATTGTATGTCAAAGAAAGCACAAAAAATCCTATAGAAATAAGATCTCAAGTTAGCAATTAGCTAATAAAACAGCAGGGATAATATGGGAAACAGGAGGAAGGAGCAACTGCATTTAACATGCCTGTGTGTCAAATCACATAACTAAGAGACCACAGATAGTCTGTTTACATTTCCAAGGGTCGAAAAGTATTGCACAACGCTTCTGCTCTGCTCTTTCGCTTGGCAACAAATTACATTCAAGGTTGTTTCCCACATCATAATCATTCTGATAACTTATTTTTGGCTGTTCTTTCCTTTACCGTTAAATCTCTTGTGCATATAGACGTCATACAGATGAAAAACGATAGAAGGTAAAACATAGAAAACATAAAAATTGTTAGCTTTCAAGGCTTTGAAGAAGAAAAAGATTAATTGAATGTTGATCTTATCACAAAGTAAATGTTAACTATCTTTGCTTTAAAAAATGTATACACTGGGAAACGAAATAAATTACAAGGACAAATGCACTTTATTAAAATGTTTTCTTAAACAAATGACCTCTTCAAATCCCGACTTTTCCCATTTATCTCAAACACCATCTAGAGGAGAATTCATTTCTCTACCACAATTGTGCAGTTTTTTTAAAAAATATCAGATTAGGGTAACCTCCCTCCTGAAAATTATAATCAAGAATATGTAAGGAGACTTTCATCATGTAATAGAAAATATATCGTTAATGTCAAAAGGAATAAAGCCATCAGGCTGATTCAAGTAATATGTCTTAACTCCTGAACCACAGTCAGTGGGTTGAAGGATGTGAGCAAGTATTTGGAAAATGTCTTTATTTGAAAATATGTAAAATAGTAAATTATTTTATTGAAAGTAAGGCTGTATTATTCACTCACTTTACAAAATTTAAACAAAAGTATTCATTTTCAAGATTGATTTGTCGCTTTTTAGTGTGAGTTATAATAAGCAAGTTGTTTAACTCTTGTTTTCTGTTTCAAAGTCTTATGATCAGTGAGTGGTTCCCCAGCCATTGATAGTTTCTTCAGGAGTGACCAACAATATTTTTCCAATGAACAAATGCAGCTTACATTGAGGGAAAAAAATCTCAGGATAATATCTGGTTTATCTGAAACTCTATAAACATGCAAATGGTCAAATAAATCCTTGACAGAAAACCAGTTTTTCTGTCCTTGGATTCATCAGACATTACAATAGCATTATGTGAAAATAATAATCATCCAGAGAGAGCTATAAGGGTTGCAAACAGAAAAAAATAGATGGAAATGGCATATATGAGAATATGTTTTCTAAATACAATGACCTCCACTCAGTAGTATCATTTGAACATTATGTTCAGTACAAACTATTACAATGTTTGAAAAGGAGAAGATATCTAGACTTGTGGGCTTGGGAACATACCTGCTTCCTCTCACTGTAGATTACCTTCATTTAAGGACATATGTAAATAAAAAGCATGCCAGTTTGATTGTTTGCTCAATGACTTAAAATTCTCAGTTATTCAAAGGCAAAATTATAAAAATAAACAGAAAAAAAGACATGATATTACTAAAAATATATACTGTTCATGAGTCCTTAGTCATCCTGTGCTGTGGAGAGTGTTTTTTATGTCATCAGTTTGAAACATAAAATTAATTAATTATAATTACTATAATGCTAATAATTGAATACATGTATTTGATCTTTTATCATATAAATTTGACTAAAAAATAAATGTTATTTGCTCTTGTAATAGGAAAATTCTGTAGGATAATCCTTATTAACACAACAAAAGATATTTTCTAATTTGTGGATATGACATTCAGTGATAACAAGATGGCATTGCCATATATTTTTATTCGCCTTTTATAGGCTATTAAACATTGTAACCTTTTATTTAGGCTCGCTTCATCAAATATGCATGCTTTAGCAATCTGATTCCAAACGTGGACCACAGACGCTGTGCACTCACAGCAGTTCCGTTCCCTCTAATGGGTCTGTAACAGCGATGCTTCCAAGGAGAGGGCAGGGAAGATGCAAAGGCTGCTTTAAATAGCAGCACACCAGACTCTGGGAAGCGATAGCCCAATAATTTATATGTGGAAAAGCTACTAACAGTCTGGAATGTGACACTAAGATTATGCAAGCCAGGGAAATATTGAAATTTATCTTCATTTCGAACAACAAAGAGGCAGCAAGGCGAAGTGCAGCCGAACCAGCAGCTTGGTCACCGTGATGTCCTTGTCAGGGCAGCTGACCTTGATAACAGATTTTTTTTCAGCTACCTATATGTGAAAAAAGCATGAGGTTTGAACATGTTTGTCTTGTATTTGATGAACTGTGTTGACAAGAATAATTGTGTGTCACCTACTGTTTTGGGAGATGTGGGTCAGAATAACAACTGCAGTTTCAAGGGGGTGGTACCCCTACTTTTTCCTTGTCTTTGTGCAAGATTCATTGAACTGTCCAGGTGTTCTCTGAGCAGCCAGTCACTGCCAACCTATCAAGAATGACCTTGACATCTTTCCACATCCTCTCTGGTGGTACTCTGCAATGTGTCTGTGTGCCTCAGGATTTTTACAGAGAACAAAAGCATGATAAAATAAGATGCCTTTACCTTCAATCACTGGGGTTATATGAAGTCACTCTGCATAAAGTCATGTACCAGGGTCAATAGAGATCATTCAGACTCAGATATTGTGATCGTTATGTTTAAGTACCAACTTGTTACAACTTAAAACTACCTAAGGAAGGGATGCTAAGAGAAGGATTTTGGTGGGGTTTTGTTCTATAAGATTGTGTTTTGTTTTGTTTGGGGTTTTGTTGTTTGTTTTATTTTCCACAAATTTTTACTTTTATATAATATATATTGCATTGACTGCCTTAATTGAGGCGAGAGGGCTGACCAGTGCAGTTGTTGAACTTCAGTCCTGTACTATAGAAGTGTAGAGAGGAGTCTCAACCAAAGTAGATAAGTGTGCATTTGTTCATTCTCTCTATGCTTTTGGCTATGGATGAGATATGGCTAGCTGTTTGAGTTTCCACCCTGACATTCCCTTAATGATACACTGTAACCTGGAATAGTGACCCAAATACATCCATTCTCCATTACAGTTTTTGGGGGGTCAGGATGTTTTAGGACAGCAACAGAGGTGAAACTTAGGCAAGCATAAAGCAAATGTTTGTTTGACAAACCAAAGAACATACCATTTGTAGACTGGAGATTGTGTACATTAAGAAGCAGCATGGTTTGCAAAGTATTTCTTAAACATATTCTTTGCAATGAAGATTCACGTTATAGAAATTGTGATTGCTTGAGTCATTTCCTTGTGAGTCTGCGTGCTTTCTATATCATAAACTATAAAAGTGAGAACAAGATTCTAAATCCAGTTCTGCTTGGTAGACATAACAATTAAAAGAGCACAAAGTTTTTCAGGAATGTAGATTCCTGATAATAATTCCAACATTGATTTTTAATTGATTCTTTTAAAACTGCCTAGTAACGTTGGCAATATAATTTCCATGAATAATCCCAACTATTGGAATTATACAAAGCAAGGCTAGAAGCTGTCATTATCCTCCTTGCCTTTCTGGAGACTGGCTGTAGGTTATGTTTAGTTCAGAAGGGGATAAGAACAAATAAATAAGACAGAGTATTTCCAAATGTGTATTTCTGATTCTCAATGTTTACAAGTACCTTTAAGTGTCTGTTGCAATGCTAGAAAGAATAAAAACTATCCTGTGGTATTACATATGTCTGTGTACATATGTAATATATGTGTGTGTATATATATATATATATATATATTCATAGTTAAGACATGTGAATTTGCCCCAAAACATACATCAAATTAGGTCAAATTATCTTCTTCTTTAAGACAAAGGCAATGTTAATCAAAATTGTTAGTAAGATAAAAGTTCAGAAGTTATCTCATATAACTATGTGAGTCACTTATTAAAGTGTCTCAGGCAAATGGAAGTTGTACTGTCTTTGATTTCTTTAACTTTTTTTATCATGACTGCTTTTGCATTTAAACTTGGTGGTAGGTCAAAAGAGACAAACATAATTAATATAAGATATACTGTAGATAGATATACAGTAATCCAAGTACAATGATGTAGAAAACCTAACCACTTGTACAGCCCATGTTTGTGTTATCAGTAACAGGGATAGCTTCTTGATATATCTAAATATCCTTGCAGCATCATAGAAAGTATAATTTGCAAATCACTTTGAGTTCTAATTATTACAGATACTATTTTTGATGATTGTGTATTTTTATTGAAAGAAAAAATACAAAATGGTTAAGTGATTTGTGTAAATTATGAACTCATTTGATTTCAACATCAAGAGATCAGGTCATTTTTTAAATCAAACCAAATAGGCTGTCCACTGCTCATTATTCATTTCTTTTTCAATATCTTTGCTAAAGTGATGTGATAATAGTCGAACTTATAAAACCATATTAGCAAATTTGCTATCAAATCCAACATTCAGTGATCTCCTTTTACTTTCCTATAGTGATATCAGTGTGAAAATCCCAAGAGGATTCAGCACCATACTGAATTAGAACATGATGTGGCAATTACTGTCTTTTAACAATTGATGTTTGGGTCTTCAAATAATGACAGCCTGCATTCACAAATTCAGACAATGAGATATAATATTATATTGTAGGAAAAGTGGGTCAGAAGGCATAGGAAAGAAACATCTGGATTTAATAAGACATTTCTTGGATTTCGACTGCCTTAGTATTTCTTCACTAAAAACTGAATGTCATTTTCAAACAGGGAGATTCTGTTGTGTGTTCCACCGGGATCATTTGTGAACCTTGAATAACACCATTCTGGCAACAGTCCTCATCCTGCCATACTGTTTGTGTTTTACAACAGATGAAATTCCATTTGTTCCTGCCTGTAATTTAAATTCATAAGCCTACCCTATGGTAAAACTGACAACCGATTAAAAAAAAAAAAAGACAAAAATGTCCTTTGTTAATCAGGGGATTGGGCTAATGGCTGAAAGGTTTATGCTTTCATTGAGGGTGTTCTTGCTCTTTTTGTTCTTCTTGAAGAACATGCAACTTGTGAAGAGAATTAAACAATAAAGTGAAGAACAACAAACACAGAAACAATTAAGCTTACTCAATAGGATTAAACTGATAAGCATTTCATTCAAAGAGGCAGACTCTTCTAAACAAGGCTGGGCTACGAACAAAACTAAGAAAGCCGACTTTGATTTGGGGATTTAATTTAGATGGCTCCCATCACGTTTCCCCTTCTTGCTGTTCAACTGAAAAGAAAGACATAGATGTGCCTAAGTCCCTTTCTTAGCTGCTACTCTTCCCTATGCACGGTTCCCTCATTTCAGCCAGGGTCTCCTCAGCCAGGATCTCACCGGCAGAAACTGTTAGCCATATAAAATCTCTAGTTCTTATGTTAAGTTTCAGTATCTGTCTGAATTCTCGCATGATGAAATGAATTAACTGAAAGAAACTAATTCAAAATAACTCCTAGGCATACTGATGTTTTTGAATCTGTTCCCATGCAGGAAGTTTCCCCTTCCACACCTATTTTCAGAACTCAATTCCTATACACAGAAGGCTCTCCAGTTTCATGGGATGCTCTGGCCTCTAAACATCCTGTTTTGTCTTTCATTTGCAGCACCTACACCTCTATCGCTGATCTTCGCCTATTTTCTCTGACATCCCATCTATGTTCATCTCTGACTGCTTGGTTTTTGATCCACTACCTGTCTCGCCAGTGACAAGTGGTAAATGAATTCGTTGTGAACCTTCCATGCTCTTCCTTGGGTATTTTCTCTGACCTTGGGTAAATGGATGCAGGTCTACATTGAAATACCCTTCCTTTCAATTTAAGCTCCTCATAGCCTTAAAAATCTCTCAGGGAAGTGTAAGTTCTATGAATACCATTCATGCAAAGCCTCTGTCCCTTTAGGTGCACTCAGAGTTGAAGTTCTTGGCTCAAAAGAGAATACAGAATCAAGCCTGTCAACTAAATACCGATTTTTTAATGGGATCAATTAAGTACTAATGCATGTAGAGACATCAAACAGTATATGCTAATTCAGGAATCAGGAGAGCTGTCTGCTGAGGTCTGTGTTATTGTATGGACTCCAAATACTCATACTTTATGCAAGAGAAAACTACTCTACTTTTCTTTATGCCGTTTTAATTGTCTCACGTGGTTGTCAAACAATTTTTCAAACCTTACACTATCAGGAAGTCTTAGAAAAATAAGGATTTAATATTGTCGAGTAAGCTTCATGAGCATGAATTTCGAGAGTGAATAAATATTATATATTTTGTTTTTACTCTGCAGTCTCATTGGTAGAACCGGAATGATGGAGGAGGAGGTATCCCATTTTTCACCTGGAGTCTATCACTGTGTTTTAAAATGACTAAGTGGGCAGGTACGGTTGCAGATGTATCTCCTTCAATGGCATAATTAATAAAAAAAAAGATACACAAAGTAAACACACTATGAAAGTAGGTACTGCCAGCTAGTAATGTATTTTTGAAGATAGATTGGCATCTTTTTCTTAAGAGTAATTCTGTAGCACATGCAGTGATTTTACTTAGGTTTTTATTTGTTGGTAAATTAGGAAGTGAAGCAATTAAATATCCCTAATGAGAAACACCAGTGAGCAGCAAGTTCTGTATCTCTAGCACGAGGAAAGAAAAATAGCCTAAGTAATAACAGTCCTGGAGAAAAGAAGATGCCATTGTGGAGAGTAGATATCCAGTCTAAATGAAGGTTTTGGACAATCCTGAGTATTATTTAGCAAAAGTGGAAGTCCTTGAACATTTTGAAGAGGGAAGTCATTATGATAATTTCAATTAATATCACTTCTCTAGGAGGTTAGCATTATACTGATTTGTTCATTAGTCTTAAGAATGTCTTACATAACTGACAGGTAACAAGGGAACCAAAATTCAAACCCATGTTGTCCAGAAATGAGAGTTCTTCCTTGTCATGCTCAGGAAGTGACCATGCACACAAGGGGGAGACATAGCTAAAAAGGAGAACCAGCAAAGAGATGAATTCATTGAGTACTCTCTGATGCTAGGGTTCACAATGCAGAAAGGTAGAAGATCAAAGGAATAGTGGATTATTTCAAGACCAGGAAAATATATCATCCATACAAACTGGAGGTACACTGTTAAAGCACGAGATTTTTAAATTATTACAAAGGAATAATTCAGAGCAGTGTGCTGATGGGAGATATTTATTGTATTTAAAGTAATTATATTTTATATATGATCCTACTCTTTTATATTTGTCAACTTCTTCCTGTGAATTACTGTATTTTTTTCTCATAACTTCTTGAGATGACTTTACTAGTAGAGAAGAAAAATGAAAGCTTATGGAGAATAGGTAACTTGTTCATTACTATACAATGACCACCTGATGATGTTGGGTAGAAATTTTCTTTTCTCACTCCAAAAACTGTATATCAGGTCAATCTTAAGGCCTAATAAACAGTCCAAAGCACTTTTATCTTCCCGGAATCAAATATACTACACATAATTCCAAACTAAATAGAGCAAGTTATCAATCTGTTGAAGTGCAGCAAGAGGCTTAGATAAGCTTAAGACATAAATTCTAGCAAAGCAAAGATATAAATTCTTTACCAAAGCAAAGGTGAATTATTTTATCTTCCTGAATATAAATAAAGAAACAAGATAAACTGCTATCCTTATGAGACTGTAGAGGTGTTCTGAACCTTGGGGATTCCACCTAATACCATAAGTACAACAGGCCTGGACAAGCTTAATTGTAGTCTTTAAATCTATTCCCAATTAAAGTAAGATTTTCTGATTCAAAATACAGTATGCAACTGAACTTCAAAATATGGAAAGGGCTATTAGCTAACAATTCTTATGTCACATGGAAATGATGTTTCTCTCAGGCTGAGAAATTTTATCCCTACCTTTTGTCTTGTTTTTAAAATTTGACAATCCATAAAACTGTTAGGACATTCCTATGATGATACAGGTCTTTTACACAGAAACACAGGATGTCTTAGCTCATGCCTGCTATTGAAACAGTTTGTGATTAGTACTGTGACTACCCTTTTCTCAAGAAGAAGGTTGTTCCTGGCAATTTGTTTAGGGTATTAATTCTATCACGGCAGCTGGAAGTTTATTTAAAAGGATCATATCAGGTCAAGCTTTGATTTAGTAATTATTATGAGTTATCATTCCAAGTGCTTTATCATTAAGCAACATAAACAATGTCAAGGTGAGAAAAAGTTTGTGTTTTGCCCTATTTTTCAATGACTTTAGAGAAACAGTACCCTTAATACTTTGCCGACCATTGCAGTGGATGATTGTTGGAACAGGAATCCAGAGAAGAGAGCAAAGTGATAAGACTTGATGCACAACAGTAAAAGTTATGTTCGAAGCTCTAGAAAGGACATTTAAGAAATGGAATTGTCTTAAAGTGAACCTGGGAATGTTGGCTCATTTGGTATTTCAGTTGCTTAGAATGCAGTAATTACTGAACTCAGTCCCTGTCATAGTAAGGTACAGTACATAATCATTGATATCCCAGTGCTTGGGACAAACTGAGTGCATAGTCATTTCTAAAATTAAATTATACATGTTTCCCATTTCCCCATTTTTATTTAGGATCCTATCAGAAATTACTAGCAGTTTGCTGAAGTCAAGACGGTACATATGAAGTGAGTCTTGTCTGTTTATCAGCATTTTCAAAAAACAGAAATTTTAATATTGTGATGTGCCTATCTATCATAGTTTAATTTCTGTTGTTTTAACAAATATCCTGACCAAAAGCGACTTTGGGAAAGAAGATCTAACAAATGTCCTGACCAAAAGCATCTTTGGGAAAGAAATCTTTTGTTTGTTTGTTTGGTTTGGTTTGGTTTGGTTTAGTGTTGGTTTTTGAAGGCAGGGTTTTTCTGTAGCTTCGGATCCTGCCCTAGAACTAGCTCTGTAGACCAGGTTGGCCTCAAACTCACAGAGATCTGCCTGCCTCTGCCTGCCATGTGCTGGGATTAAAGCCATGACCCCTGTCACCCTGGCTGCCCAGCTGGGAAAGAAAACTTTTATCTGGCTTAAAATTCCAACTTATAATTCACCACTGAAAATGAATACAGTAACCTGTCAAGGCAATGCCTTCTTGCTATTCCTTGCCCCCAAACCATTCACATCATAGCCTGATGTGGTTGCCATGAGCCACAGAAGATGCTGCTTTCTTGTCCGCAGGCAGGTCTTAGCTTTCCTATACAGCTGAGGTCCATTTGCCTAGAGAGTGAAGCCTCCCACGGTGGTTTACATCCTCCTACATCAATTAGCCAATGAGAGAGTTTCTCAGAGACACGCCCACAGGCACAGGTGATCTAGATAATTGCTCATTTGAGAATCTTTCCGGCAATTCTAGTCAAGTTGAGACTATAGCTCATCAAGACATTATCTAATTAAACTATGCTGGTTCCTGGGAATGACTATTTAATAACCTTGCTAAATGGGCTTTCTGTAGTGATGGAAATTATCCATTTTCTCAACTTTCTAATATGGTACCCACTAGTAATATGCTTCTACTCAGTATTGAAATATGACTAGGAATATCCAGTAATGAGTTCTATTTTAAAAATCAAATAAACTTCAATAATGCAATTTTATAAAACTCTTTTAAACAGAATTTTACTCACTCACTATCAATAGAAAGTTCAAAATCCTGCTTGATGCTTTGTTTTTGACAATTCCTTATGGTGAGTGTACTTATTGTTTTTAATGTTTAACTATTTTAACATTACGATACTTGTAAATTTTACCTGCAGCAAGCACTTTAAGACAATTTATGTTTAAATATATATCTTCTTCTTTGTTTTAATATAATGTACTGAAGTTCTCACCATCAACAACCAAGGTCACCCCACTTTGTACATGGAGATTATATTTACTAAAACTTTTGCAAATAATACACAAACCAATTCCTACATTTACAGGCAAACTAGAATTTTACTCATTCTTTTAATCTTCTTTTTTCTTTCATTGTCTATTATTTCTCCCCTGAATTTTGGCCGCTTACTTCCAGGGGTTAATAACAATTAGGCACACTACAAACTTTTCGACTGTTGTATTTATTTTTAATATGTATTTATGAGATGAATGTCAGCAATGTGTGTTGCATGCTTCAAAGCATTTGCCAATATTATACTTTATGACTCTCAGAAAATCCTTATACTTCAGGCAGTTTCTCGCAGTCCTTGCCTTCCCTCTCCTTGCCAGCAGCATATATCCACCCACAGCTCAATCAGTGACTCTGGGTTCCCATTCTTGACATCTGAATGTTTAATTCATCTGGATTTTATTAGTCCACATGCTGTGAGGTAGGGATTTAGTTTGTCTTCCTTTTCCACATGGATAGCCAATTGGCCCAGTTCTGTATATTAAATAATTCATCCTTTTTTCTCGTGATAAAAAATGTCATCTTTATCCATCCGACTTCAAACATATGCACAATATATATTTGGCCTGTCCATGGACTTCCTTCCCCCTGCCGTTTTTTTGGTCTGTGTCACCCTACAAACACGTCTGACATCTTAACCATGGGGTAACTTGGAAGATGGATGGAGTGGGGGAGCGGGCATAGCAGAAGGCTGGAAACTGATGACTTGACAGGATTCAGCGAAAAGAACAGAAATCAACATCTCCTGACATGAAAGTCCCCTTTCCCCCCGAGGACCTGGAACAAGAAAGCGCCACAGGAAATGGTCAGGAGAGGAAGAGACAAAGTTTTCAAGATTTGCTATTTGTTTTGTTTCCCACCATTACTCTAGCTGGTGACAGCAGGTGATGTCTTTGTGTTCTCATTAAGAGGTCTGATCAGCACACAGTAAGAAAGCAATCAACATGGCCAAGCTCTGGCACAACAAGACTTAGAAAACCTGATCCAGAGTTAAGGAAGGGTGTTTGTCAGTTTTAAAAACAGAGTTTTTGCCATAAGACAACTCTCTGTTTCTTTAGTTGTCCAGACAACAAGGTTAAAAGCTTTCTTAATTACAAATCTAAGTGGCCAATATGTGGCACAATTTTTGCATGGAAGGGTCCCAAACACACATGCACTTCTAATTTTAAATTTAATGTAAATTTATACTAAGAATGTTCAATGAAATATGAAATGTTAGTGAGTTAAAGAATAATGAAAATGTTTTATTTCTGTGCAATAAATATTCTCATTTGAACCTTAAATTACTTTACAATGCACATAAAAATGATTACCTTTGTCCTTTATGGCTGTGTTAGCCAGCACAAATGTTTCACATGGGTTTAAATATGACATGACCCCAGGCATACCAAATATTCTACATATCAAGAGACTAACAAGATATGGTTACCCACAAAGTCAAGGAACTCCTGATATGCATTCCTTACATATTTGTTCTATGAAAATATCTTCTCGCTGGACTTAGCTGAAAGAATGGAGTCACACAATAACAGAACTCCAGTGTAAGGAAAATAAGGGAAACACAAGTGACATACATTTTTACAGTATTATAATGAGTGTTGGTGTGTCTCAGCACCATCTGTTTAGGTAATTAAGCACAAATATTGAAACGCCAGGATACCTCACAGCAAGAAGCAAAGTTGAATCCATAGAGGATTCATAAAAATGTGTTGAGGTTTCACTCAAACTCCCCAAAGTATATTCACAAGGAAAGCCTGTTTGCTTTTTTTCTTTAATTGTTTGCTTATCAAAGGGAATACAAAACATTCTTGGCTTTGTGCCAAACTCCCCGTGCGCTTACACAGAGCGGAAGGGGAGAATGAGCAACAGGAAGTATTTGGAGTTACTGATAGGGTGGGAAAATCATCACAGGTATCAATATGGTGATAGAATAAGGTAAATGCAAAGGAAAAGAAGGAAATAACATCTAAAAGATGGGTGGATCTCAAAGAAGTTTATCTAAGTGAAATACAACGGGCCTATCTTCTCTCCTCATAAAAAAGGTCATGTAGTCTAATTTCAGTATTGAATTTCTAGAAGTTTCAAATTAATCTCTAGCGATCGACCAGAACAGCATTTCATGGAAGAAGAATAAGAAGAAGGAAAGACTTAATTTTTAACCAGCAACCTGAGAAATGTCTTTGCATTTATGGATCACAGTTTTACTCGGGGTCAATGGTTCCAATACATAAATGGTTCCAAACATGTTTCACATTCTGCATATACATATGCAGTTTATTGTTTCTTAGGGCCATCTCATTTTTTCTAAAACAAGGAGAAAGACTAAAAGTTCCAAAATTTCTGGCATCATCATTATGCTTTTATCCACCTCTCTTCCATCTAGGGTGGGATCCTAAACTCCTGGTCAGGTTGCTACAGCATTCACTAATACGCCGTACATGTGTCGGGGGTGGGCACAGCATGTGGAATCACCTGTGTTTACTGACATCTGCTTCTGAACGTGAGTAAAACTCTCAAATTTCCCAGAGGAAATATGGTACCGATTAGATGTGAGTGCCTGTCAATGACTGGTGAGTGAGTGAATAAACAGTGGGGCTTGCTAAAGTGCAGATGTTGTCGGGAGACTAACCGCTCTTCCCTCCATGCTGGTGGCAGTCTGAGGCTAACTGATGTTTGCCTTTGCTAACTGAGGAGGAAAGAGCAGGGGCAAGTACTCTTACAAATATTTAGATTCTGTGTGCAAATACCAAGGGCCAGAAGAACTCTTTAGACCAGCAAGAGGGAACTTCACTAAAACACCAGGAGGTGATTAGGAAGATAAACACTTCGACAAGACGCAAAGACATATTCCAGAAGGATGAGCTTCTAAGGGCAAAAGAAGAAAACCTTAGTTTGTTTATCTTAGCTAATATGGACGCCAGTTTTTTAAGTGCTTTGTAAAGCAAGAGTTCCTATGCCTAGCATCTAGATTGGATAATCAATAATAAAAAAGGTCTTTTTATTTGAAGCAATATGATTTTCATTGTCTATGTGACTTAATTTGGATTAGGGCTCAGCCTTTGTTAAAAAATAATAAGCACACACAATTTCAGTCCTTAAAATTTTTCAAGTAATAACTCGAGGTTTTGTAAATTCCTGATTACTAAATGTTTATTTTTATACACATTACCGTGTAGAACTAGTCTGTTCTCCACTTCAACAAAAATGCATGATTACAGCATGTTCAAACAACCAACTAACATTGTACTCTGAAACATAATATCACACCTAGAAACGCGTGTATACAATATCAATAAGGCTACACAATGATGTTATTTCTTAAATTATGTTAACATAGTATTTCTAAGATAATATGTTAATAAAATGCCATTGAATGTATTCCTTTTTAATAAAGGAATGCCAAGAATAACAAAACAAACTCTGTGAGGCCTTGATTTGGCACTTCCTTGTACGAGATAGATATCATTAGCATTCTCAATAGTCTATGCTAGGCAGCCTGCACTTTGTATTTTGTACAAAGTCACCTCACTTTCTGAGATGAGGGGACTTAAATGCATTAGAGTTCAGGTCTCCTTGACTAAGGGCAAACTGTGGTTTCATCTTACTACTCCTGAATCTGAACTGCCCAGAGGTATTCTATTGTTACCCCTGGTCTCCCTCTCTCAGAACTCCTATGAACTTAAATACCTGTCAACATTATTATCTCTGCATTAGTGGATTGAACTAGCATAATCAAGAAGTTAATGGGAGTAAGCTTCAACTACAGAAGTTTATTATCTGGGGGATAAATTTAATAGCGTAGATGCCTAAACTGAAAGTGTCAGGAAGATTTCTAACAAAGTGTCTTCCTCCAGCAACACTCTCCATGTCTCTACAAAACTACACAGTGTGTGTCTGTGTCTAAATTTACTCTTCTGAAGAGTTCATCTAATTATCTCTTTAAATATTCTTTCTGTGAACAAAATAACATTCTTAGGTTCTGGGTATTTAAAATTCATCGTTGAAATATGTGGATTCACAATAGAATCCTAATGTTGCAAAGGATTGAGATTTAAAACTGACTTGTCAATTATCAGTGACAATTTTTGTCTCCATTTTGAAATTGCATGTGAGAATATGTTTTTCTTTACTCCACTGAGGCATTCATTCATAAATCTTGATTTTTTTTGTCTCCACAAAGAAGATTAATGTTTTATTTCCTTCAGAGTACATGACTTCAAGACATAAAATTCACTGCAGATAATTTATCAAGATGGGAAAATTTAAGGGATACTAAGAAATTCACAGAATCAATAAAATTATTAGCAAAGTTCATAGAAATATAAGCATACAGTAATATCAGCAGTTATCATCACCAAACAAATCTAAAGGGAGAGCTTGTAGCTATGTACCCTACACTAAATCTTTACCACCTCTTTCCATATAATGCCCAACCCACATTTTCAGTCCTTAAGTTGACTATTTAAAAATTTATCTCATGCATGCTTTCGTGGGAGTATTTTGAGGTATTATTAATGGATATTTCTTAGTCTAGATCCATATCCAAGTGTTATAATTTAATCAGCCTCATTTTGTGTGTCTGTCTGTCTGTGTTGTAGAATACAACTGTTTAATCCATTTACTTTTTAAGGTATTATATACACATTATGAAAACCTATCCATTTCTCCAATAACTTGATCTATACAATAAAAATTCCAGTACAGCTTTGGCCTCTGTCTGCATAGCAATAATACATACTGAGTGGAAGAATTTTCTCTGTACCATGAGTGCATAGCCTAAGACTGTCTGTAGGGATCGTGGGAAAAATGGAGAAAATTACCATTGACATTGGCTCTGAGGGTTTTTAATGTAAGAAAATAAAGAAAGGCATTGCCATTGACAGAGAGGGAAAAGACTATGAGATAAACTTTTGTGGGAGGAAAATGTAGAAAAACTATCTCAATCTGTATAACACCCTTACAAATCAGAAAAACAAAATCTACTTTCCTGTAGCAGGTAAGTATGCCTGTCTCCTCAGGTGCCCAAGCACCGACTTACCGGAGATGCCTTCAATGTGTTAATGTTGCCATCAAGACTGACTGAGCTTGTTTATAAGGAGCTGGAATACAAAAGTAAAACTGTAAGTTATATATCTACCACAGAGTGAGCATTTAATAAAAATATTGCATGTAGAATTTGTATAATGCTTTGCATATTAATATGTACCTACAGGTAAGCTTCCTTTTTAATCACATTGTTTAATATCAGTTAAATTTTCTGCAACAGGGAAAGCTTGCAACAAAATGATTGAGGTTACCATTTACCAAGAAAAATGATAGGTAAGTTAAAATGATTACAATCTTAAATGAAATGCAAACAACTTTAGATAAAAGTACACTTTGCAATAAAATTAAATTAGTTTTATGAAAATCAT
The DNA here is from genome assembly GCF_014885135.2 of Alexandromys fortis. Lineage (NCBI taxonomy): Eukaryota > Metazoa > Chordata > Mammalia > Rodentia > Cricetidae > Alexandromys > Alexandromys fortis. The sequence goes on along the minus strand of NW_026067909.1, from coordinate 33,118,988 downwards.
TAAGGTAAAATATGAATCGGTCACATTAAAATAAAGAAGCCATAACTAAGGGACTTTTGGCCACCATCCAGGAAAGTGGAATTACTGGGTGCTGTCAGCTGAGGCTTCTTAATGTGTGTATCACACTTGCTTCTAAATTATTCAGTGCCAGCGTAGTCAAAGTTCAGGGTACGCAGAACCTCCGTACTCTTTGTATTCATCTGCAATTTGAGCACTCCCTCTAAGTTCAATAACTCAGGCCTCTCCTAGCTAAGGGCAAGAGAAAATTATGTCATGGTATCAGACAAATAACTGCTGTGTCAATACCTAGGAAGGGAAGAGGTTGGAAATTAGGAATATCGTGGATTTTTAAGGACTACTTTGCAAATAATAATAATAATGAAGTCAATTATAGTTTGAAGTTATAATTTTAAATGCTACGACCTGTCTCTTAATATCCAATGTCTATGATGAGGGTGTCTCTCACAGCTGTCTCTCCCTGCTTCATTACAACAATTAGGCTGAAGTCGCTTTCTGGGAACTCTTAGGCTTATATTTCTTAAAGGACACAATTTCTGGATAGCTACGGGATAATTTTGATACCAATGTGTCTATTTGCTTTTCCTGCATTTCCAGTGCTGTCTGTAAATCTCAGGCAACGTTCATCTCTTTCATCAATTTTCTAAGGGAGTCAATGAACAAGACACTCATCTGCCAATAACTGAAAAAGGTAAGTTGCTTTGATGTGATAACCTATTTCTGTTTCCCCAGGGAGTTTGTGACTTAGACTCAGTATAACTAGAGCAAGGATGGCAATGTGGTTATTGCTACCCGGAAGGTTGGGGTTATGGACTGAAAGAAGCTGTGTTCCTGCAGTCCACTTCCACTAAGGGAGGTTTCTCTTGGGGATCAACTTTGGTACACTAGCACGTTGGATCCAGGACCAGCTTGGCCCCAGATCCAGGATCAGGATGCTAACAGTGAGAACAACATCAAATCACACTGAAATAAGAGAAATGATAAACTCTCAGGCCAGTAAACTTGGAGTCAAATTTCTCATCAAAGGGCTAGACGGCTGGCTTAGTGAACAAACCCTCGGAACTCACATAATACCTGGACATTTAGTTCATGTCTGTTATCCTATTACTCTAACAGAAGGATGAGAGATAAGGATAGAAAATGCTAGAAATTTGCAGCCCAGCTACCCTGGTTCTGCAGCAGTGAACAACAAAAATAAACAAGATGGAAGTTGAGGACCAGTCTCCTGTATTGTTCTTTGACTGTCATACACATAAACGGTACATGTGTTCCTGCACTCATACAGATGCACATGATTTACACACGCATAAACCCATACAGGATAGCAATAGATATAAATGAAGGTTTCACTAGAAAAATCATACACTATGATCAAATGTGATTTTTTTCCCAAGTGGTGCATGGATAGTTTATCACTGGCAGATCAACAAACAAGATTCATTTCATCAATAAAATAAAATAAAATACAAATATGATCTTCTTATAGTATTTTTACTTATCTCCCTGTGTATATAGCTATATATTCACATATATGGATAACCACAGAGACGAGAAGAAACCTTCAGAGCTCCTGAAGCTGGAGTAACAGGCAGTTGTGAGCTGCCTGATATGGGTCCTAGACAAGAACTCTAGTCCTCTAGAAGAGTCAGAAGCTAACTTAACTCCTGAGATGTTTCTGAGGTCTTTTATTACTTTAATACATCGAGAAAAAAAACAACACATATAAAGAAGTCCTACGCTCTTTGATAAAAGCAAAAAAACCAACAAACTAGGCACACAAGGATTGTACTTAACATAATAAAACCTATGAATGACAAGTTACAAACAACATCATACTTAATTGAGAAATGTGTAAAGCATTTTCCAGATCAGGAGAAATTCAATGGTATCCACTCTTTCATATTTCATTACATTGTGGGTTTTTATTATGAATATAAGCATGAGGAAGTCAGAGGACAACTTGTGTTGTGAGAGTCACTTTTTTGTTATTACTCAGATCAAACTCAGGTCTTCATGCATGGTGGCGGGATCCATTAGCCATTGAACCATCTTTTTCAGCTCATGATACCTACTTTTTTTTTCTTCTTCAGTGAAGCTCTGACAAGATAAATTAGAAGAGAAGAATAAAAGAGATGCATTTAAGTTCAAAGAGAAAGGATGGTTTTGCCTGTTTGTAGATGATAGCAATTCATGAATGGAAATTCTTAAAAGTCTACAATCGAAAACTATGGGATAATTAAGTAAAACGCGAAATAGATAATAAACATAGATATTTCAATAGCTGTTTCATACATAAACTATCTGAAAAACATAAAAATATATATTTAATTTATAAAGCATAAAAACAAATCAGAGAAACGATTTTTCAAAGAGAAACACATATATAAACAAGGAATGTAAAGAATTTCTGAATTTACCAGATAGTACAGAGCAGATCCTCTGTATTCACAGAGAGGAAGAGTAGCTATTATGAAATATTTACTCTACCCACAGTGGTATAGTCACTATCAAACCAGCAATGATGTTTTTCTCAGAAGTAGAAGACAAAAGAAAAACAAAACAACAAATGTTTAGACTCAAGTAAATTATATAAAATGTAACTGAAAGCCTTACCATTTCCCACTTCAAACCTCATTGCAATGTTACAGAAATAGGGAATAGACTTCTGGGGTAAGAGGGAAGATGAATTTCACGTAGATGGCTGTGCAAGAGTATCATGGAAGCAAAGTCTCTAGGTTATGCAGAGAAAAAAAAAGAAATTGGTAACGGAGAAAGAGAGAGTGAAAGTAGCAAGATGGACATAGAATTAGAGAAAGAGAAAACTGGCACTTGGAGGCATAGAAGACACTCCACAGATCAAGCTGTGCTCTCAGGGAAAAGAGAATATGGAGGAAGGCAGGCTGAAAAGGCCATCCATGCAAATGGTCGTGATTTCTTTGATTTTTTTTTCTGAACAAAAGAGAAGATTGATTGAACAATAAAATCAAAAGATGGTAGGGAGTCTCAGTAGGTAAAGGTTTGTTTTTTTTTTCTTTTCAAGCTTATGCACTGAGTTGAACACCCAGGCTTTATTGCACAAAAGAGCCAGCTCCTATAAGTTCTCATCTGACCTCCATACCCACACTGTAGCATGTGAGCCCAATTCCCTCAAACACAGTGCTTTAAATAGACTCAGACATACATAATTGAAATAAAAAGAAAACAAAATGCCCTATTTTTTCTGTCTGTAAGGAGCTCAGCACAATGAATAAGGAACCTGAAATAAAAGTCAGAGAACTGGAAGCAATATTTCAATAAACAAAATAAAAAGCAAGCAGGATTGGCTAGCCTCATATTCGATAAAAATGATTGAAAAACAAAATGATGCCTAAGATATAAAATGCTTCCACTTACAATAAAGGGAATCAATTTAAAAATATATATGACCGGAAGAGCATATGCACTTAACACTACTGTGCCTCCTCAGCCACTGATAGTAGACACTACTGAAAATAAACAGGAGAGAGCCATTCACAAGTATAGTTGGTGACTTCCACACCTCACATTCACCAAGAGATATATAATCGAGATCAAAATCAACAGGAACAAGGAATGTCATACAACAAACAAATGAAAGTCTATTCAACAAATCATGATCACGAAATTGGATACCCATCTGCTGAAGAATGAAATCCAACTTTATCTTAATTCTGTGCAAAAGATTTAATAAAGAATAGATCAAAGACCTAGATTTAGAAATCCAAATGCTGAGGCTCCTTAAAGAAAAAGTATTAGTATAGGCAAAACTTCCTGACTCCAAAAGCATGGAAAACAGCTCTAAGAATCAACAGATAGAACTACAGGAAATTAATGTGTTGGTAGAGCAAAAGAAGGCATCAACAAGACAACAGACAGTCCAAAATTAGAGAAACTTTATTAACTGTCTTTTAGAACATAGGCTAATATACAAAATTTACATAGAACTGCAGAATTAAACACCAAATGTTAGCCAGTCAACAAATAAACTAATGAAATGAACAGACGACACAAAAGAAAAAACACAATTGTTCAGTAAGTGTTTTTTAAAGTGTTCAAACTTCCCAATCACCAGAGAAAGCCTAACTCAATATTTTGAGACACCACCTCATCCAGGCAAGGAAGGATATTATCTCATAAGCTAACAACAAATGTCTGAAAGGAGGTAGACAACATGAAACCTATGTTCACTGATTGTGAAAATGTAGATTAACACAGTCATTGCTATGTTATGTTATGTTATGTTTGTTATGTTATGTCAGTATGAGGGTTCCTTAAAAAATTAAAAATCCAGCTAACATACAACACAGCTATACCACTTCTGGCCAAGAGACTTCATATCCTGCCACAGAGACACTTGCTTATCAATGTCAGTATTACAATAATCACAACAGTAAGTATATGAAACAGCCCATATGTTCATCAACAGACGAAGAGATAATGAAAATGGGCTGTGTTTATACAATGGAATATTGATTTCTTTTAATGAAAAATAAATCCAGAAATGTGCTGGAAATTTGATCTGTCTGCTAATCATATTATTAAGGGAGGTGTGTCAACTGAAAAGACAAAAATCGTGTGTTCTTTCACATATTTGTAAACAAGAAAATTTGGAAACTCTAGAGAGCATACCAAAGGAGAGTAATCCTAGGTGATGAGGAAGCTTCATCAGGTGGGCAAATGGAAACATGGGGTATAAAAACAGGTATAATCATTCGGAAAGCTACATGGAGGAAATAAGTGTAGGGGTGGAGGGAGGGAGAAAAAAATCGAACCACAGAATATATTTTCTTCAAAATTTTCATAATGGCATCTAACAATTTCATTTTCAAAAGTAAAGACATTAAAATATTTTCCAGTGTTAATCTTCACTATTGAACAAATGTATATAACAAATGCAAATAAATGGGTATATGAAATATTTGTAGGATATTTTATCCAGGAAGAGAGAGGTAGGTAAAGTAACAAGTAGATGACCAAAAAGCTATAAGAAATCATACTATTATCTATTTATCACAAAAACCTGTCATATATGTAATTCAGAGTATAAACACACACACACATGAACAAACACACACACACACATTGAACCTTTCTTATTTGGTTTGACGATGTTACCTTCAAGAGCCAATGACCACTTTAAAAAAAAACCTTCTATTAGCAAACATGAGAATCCCTTTTTTGAGTTCTTTTCCAGGGCTGTCTAAGACTCTAAGAGTCTCCCAAAACATATAGCTTCTTAATTTTGCCCTTAAGTACCTCACCAGAGATAGAAAGTAAAACCATATTGCTGAATACACCAAGTATTTCAGAAACAGGCCTCAGAGGCCTCTTTGCTGGAATTACTTTAATGCCCTGTCCCTGTATGTGACATTCCAAAGGGCAGAGGCAAAAATCAATCCCACCCATAAATGATGCTTATGAACTGTATCAGTGATTAGCATGGCATGATAACCCAACAGGTTCAGAAGTAGAACACATACATGGGTGAAAAGAAACCGTTCTCTAATTAAGCTTAAAACCTTTTCAACAAGAAGGATACTATGCCTCGTACTGGAAACCTAGCTAACTAACCAATGCTAGAAATATCATGAATATTGGAGGAGAATCTACAACCACTATTTTACTAAATAAACATGATTACTAAAAACAATATAAAAACATTTGTTCTTATGCCCATGAAGAAGTTGAAGACTTCTCATTAAGAAATCTTCATTTTTTTTTTTAAACAGAGATCACAACAGAAAACCACAACCAATTAAAAGTAGCTGTAGAGCCCGGTCCCAATGGATACATGTGTTAAAACACCCCACACGTGAAGCTGGGGTAACATTACAGAAGAGGGTACATAAACGTTGTCAGAATCAGGGGATAAGGGATTCTGCTGTGAGACTGTGTCTCCTAGCAACATCAAAAGATACACTCATAGAGTCTCACCAAACTGACTATCAAAACGTGAGCTAAAGAAGGGGGATACCACCAAAATGACATAGGGATAAAACACAAGAGGTTTCAACTCTACACAAAGTATAATAGGCAACTGACAAAAGCTGAGAGCGAAAGATTGAATCCTCTCCAGGAAAAGGCATACCAGCTTCTTGTCCAATGTCAAAAAGCCAGCTCTAAAAACATACATGCAAGCAACATTATATGGATTTATCAGATGGCATTTTGAAATATGTATGCATATAAAAATACATACATACATGCTATGACAATTGGTGAAAAAAGAGGCCACATATTTGAAATTGGGGTTGAGCAGGTAGACAGAATGGTTTAGAAAGAGGGAAGAAAAGGAAAATTCTTTGTAATTAAAATACAGTATCAAAAAATAAACAACAAAAAAGATGGCACATCCCCAAAGTGTCAGATTCAACCATTTTTTAATGTCAATTTTGAAGGAATTATGACAGCAAGAAGTGGCTCAAATGAGGTTTCAGAGAAGAGAATTGAGCTGAAGATCATTGTTGTTATAGTCTAACAAACAATCCGATTGTATTTTATCTGTGTCCTAAAATTTTCAATGAGGCTGAAACAAAAGTAAAGAGTAAATTATATTGCTTGTGTTAGGCTCCAGATAGCATAATGTTGAGACTGTTGCTGGGCCTTCCCTGGCTACTCTTCCTCAAGTACATAGTAAGAGTTCAAAGCAAAAATCAGAGTCGAAGATAAGATAATGCACAGTTTAGTTAAGAAAAGTGCACGGGTAGATAAAATGTAACTAGAGTTGTCAAAAAAAGCAGTGTCTTTCCCTTTGCACTAGAGTGATAGAAAACATGTCTTCCAAGCAAGCCCAGACGTACTGAATGCCCCAAAGTATAAATATCTACTAATAATGAAAAACTTTCTTTGAAGAAGAGATGTCTTATATAATACAATCTCCAAGGTTATCTGTATAAACAAGGGAATAAGGAAGCACTTCCCTGCTGTAGGTGCTTACATACTAAGACATTGTAGAAGGCCAAAGCTGTAAGATACAAGAACACAGGCTCATTTAAGGTTCTAGAGAAAAGTTTATTGACCAGGCAGTGTGTATCAGGGTTTTATTTCCTTCAGGGAGGCCCATGAAATGTTTGTGCATTGATCTCTGAAGGAGGTGATAGCTAAATTTCAGTAAGGCGCTAAGGATGTTGAAGATAAAAAAAAAAGTGGAGCATCTCCTAAAGAAACAGCAGTCATCGAGTGGGATGCTACTAGGGGATTTCATGTGTGTTGAAAAGTTCAGGGCTGTAAGGAGATGTGGTGGCTTAAAAGAAAACGGCCCTCAAATGGAGTGGCACTATCAGGTGTGTGACTGTAGAAGTGAGATTTGAGGTTTCATATGCCCAAGATACAGTCCAGTGTGTCAGCGGAATTCATGTTGCCTGTAAGACAGAACACTCTCAGCTCCAGCACCATGTCTCCCTCAGGTTTCCATGCTCCCCACCATAACGATAATGGACAGAACCTCTGAAACTGTAAGGGATCTTGCATTATGAGACATTAATAAGCCTAGGTGGGCAAGAGCAGAATTATTTAGTTTGAATGTGATAGTTCTTCCAAAGGTTCATGTTCCAACATTTGGCTCCCAGATGGAGCTACTGTTTTTGGAGATGGTAGAACAGTTGAACATGGGGCCCATCTCACAGACATAGGCCAATAAGGATGGGTCTTACAGGTGGCAGCCAAGTCCCACCTCTCTTCCTGCTTTCTGATTTCTGATCATCCTAGATCAGTGGTTGTCATCCTGTGCACTCTGACCTTTTGGGGAGTACAATGATCCTTTCATAGGAGTTGTTAAAATCATTGGAAACCTACATATTTTCATTACAATCCTATTGGTAGCAAAATTAGCTATGATGTATCAATGGGAAAAATTTTATGGTTGGGGTTCACCACAACATGAGGAACTCTATTAAAGGGTCATGCTATTAAGAAGGTTGAGAACTTGTGTTTTAGACACTGACAATACCACTTTAAAAGCTCCAGACTCCAGATGGGTCTGTCCAGATTCAGCATCTTTCTTGGGTGATGGATGGACTGTGCACTCTGGAATTGTTATCCCACATATGGCCTCTCTTAAGCAGTTTGTGGTAGGTATATATTGACAGCATAAGTTATACGTTGACTATAAAATATTTTGCGTACATTTAGAGAACTAATCCTGTAAATATTTGCTATTCTTGTAATCTTCTAAAGGGGCCATAGCATGGGGGAAAGTGTTAGAAGCAGGCCCTATTAACTTATTCTATGAACCCATTTAATTCTACTTCATGTAAATAAATTTAATAGAAAATAGAGTTTGTCTTTTATTCATCAAAGTTAAAATAGTAAAAATAAAATACTATACTTTTCTGTGACACTGTTCTTGTTCATTTATGTTAGACTTCAACTGAATAGTGATTAAAAGGCTGCTTTATTTCTCCATCTGAGAGGACCATGATCCTTTGGGGCTTACAATATGGTCTGTATACACCCACAATACTTATGCTTAGCAGTCTCAGTTTGAAGTTCTATGCTGCTCTGAGTATAACAAACAGCAATAGATGCTGAAAAAAAATGTGTCGGTGTCGGGGAGTGCATCTATGTGTGGAGAGACCGGAGAATGATGAATGATACACAGCAAATTCAGTAAATAGACTGTTTATTCCAAATACTCCACTTATTACCATAAAGTAAATTAAGCAATGTGGAAATTACCTAACCTGTTCTAACACCCTGCTTATCTTAATGCATTGTCTCAATATCACTTTCAAATAAAGATGTTTGAAATAGTATCTGCAATCTACATTTTTGATCTGCCTAAATAGCTGCTGGCTTCAGCAGAACATTAATGCAAATCTAATGTACCTGCTGGTATGATTAGCTGAGTCAAATGATGGCATTTAAGTAACACCTAAATAATCTTAATTAGGATCTTCAACTCATCTTAGCACTTAGAACTCTACAGATGGATAGTCTTAATTATCAGCCTTTTGATTAGGATAACAGCTCTAATCAAGATGATGTGGGCTGATAGACAGGGTATCAGTAAATTAATGACTGCCGTTAAGGGGAAGCATGAGCAAAAAAATAGAATTGCTTTCTATGAGACATGATGACGTGTGTGCAAGGAATTTGTGGTAGAAGGGAAGAAATCTTAGTAAGAAATTATAGATTGAGATTAGTGGTGTATCAGGCATATCAGACATCTCACTGATATTGGTTACATTTTATTATTATACGAGTCTTATATTTGAATCAAAATTAACATAAAGGTTATGTTAATAGTGTACCTTAATTCCATATTAGTATCTTAGTAAAATAGGACAGATTTGCTATGTGTTGATCAAAACTATGGAAAACACCTTGCTCAGGTAGCAAAGATCTGATAAGTGAAACTCTATAGAATTTCATATGCTTAGCTAGCTTGCGTTTCAGTAAGCATCAATTTCTGCATCTTAGCTTCCTACACAAGGAACTATGTGGTTAATTAGGCATACATAAATATTAGAAAGTATTTTCCTGAATTTAGACATGGATTCCTTGACTTCAAAGCTTTGTTAGCATTTAATAAAGTGAAAACAAAGGAAGCATTGTATGGATATTCTTTAAACAGGACTGTGCACTGATGTAGAAACAGCTGAAAGGAGACATTCACCAACTTCATTTTGGGCTTGATCATCCCACATATCCAACATAAAGGACATTATACCATTTTGGTTTCTACATGACCTGTGTCTATCTTCATACATTGGCTTCTCCCAAAGAAGGGTCTTTGGGTCTATCCCCAAACAAGGATGGAAGAAGGAGGAAGGGGACAGGAGAGGGGAATTAAGAAGATGGTAAGAGGAAGAGAAAAGAGAACTGCTTTGAAGATATTACCTGAGATATTCTCTTTTTTAATTCCTCTTCAAGCTCCTGTATCCTGTGTGAGTCCTATCAAGATCAGACACTAGAGAACTTTCTCAAACTCCCTCACTTAACACTGGATCTAGTACAGGTTTCACACTCACCAAATTCCACACATTCATTAGACATCTTGAAGATGATACCAATGAAGGTTATCTGTATCACTCCTGTCTACATGACAAAATTCCACACATTTACTGAACATCTTGATGATAATACCAATGGAGGTTTGCTGTGTCTTCCATGTCTACATGCAAAGCACAAAGCCATCATGCATGCACAAATCAAGATGTTTCTCCATGTAAAAACACAAACACTCCATACAAGGTGGTACTAAAGGCTTCTGCCACCAAGTCTGACAACCTGAGTTTAGTCCCTTGGACTCACAGGGTGCAAAGTTAGAAGAGACTCCCACAATTGTTCTCTAAGCTCCACACATGAATATAGTCACACTCATATTTTTTTTTTCACTTTCCTTGGGAAAGGGAGCGATGGAAACCACCCCCTTTTACTCCTGATAGTCTCAACTTCATCACTGAAGTCTCTAACAGTACTATCTTTCTGTTCAGTTCAGTTCTCTTTATATAATTCAAATGGTCTTAACTACTCTATCCTGAGTCATTCTCCCGTGATCACATTACTTTCAGAGTCATACCCTCTTGTCATCAACAGTCCCTTTTTGTACATTAGAATCCAGCTCTAACACCTTCAGATTCTCCCAACTTTTATCTTAATCTATTGGAAGTACTTCTGCAAAGTAGAGCCCATAACTTTAAATAATGCATGTGTATAGGATTGGGAACAGGGCTTGGTAGGCAAAGTGCCTACTGTGAAAATGAAACAAGGTGAATTAGGTCCCCTCCCCAACACCACATAAACCGCCCAAGTTAAGATGCAGCATTAACCTCAGCTCTGGAACGGAAGAGACAAACTCCTGGCGCTCAATGGCCAACTGTCATAACCGAATCAGTGAGCAGTAAGTACAATGAAGAGACTCTGTTTGAAAAGAGATATGGTGGAAAGTAATAAGGGTGATATCTGATGTCAATTTATGGGCTCTGCATTCACACACATGAACCCAAGGTGTGCACGCATGCAAGCACAAACACACACACATGCACAAGTGCTCACGCACACATGTTAATTTACATCCACCATTTTCCTTCCCATAATTATACTTCCAGCATTAGTATCAAAAATGTGTGACTGAGCTAGTTGGCATCCCCTTATATTCCATCTGCAGTAAGTTACCATCGTCTAGTTCTGCCCTACAAACAATCTAGGACCAGTTTTCTTAGCTATCACTATTTTCAACTCCACTTTCTCAGCCTTTTCGCCTCCATGTTATCTTTTCTTGTTGAAGTTTAGTCAGCTTGCAAGGTCACCTGCTTTCCTGCTAAATCAATCACCCCACCAACCTAAAGACTGGAGTACTGGACAATTGCAATTGACAAAGGAAATGAAGACAAGGATAGAATCTCACATGTTGTCAAGCAGCACACGTCCAGTTAAACGTCTGGCTAGTGGGAAATCTTAGCTTCTGTTTTTCCATTTAAACATCACCTATCTTCCTTGCCTTAATTTTTCTTCTGAAAACTACAATCAGAAACAGCAAAGTCTACGGCATTTGCAAGTATTTTTTAAAGTGACAGCTGACATGTACGAACTAATAAAGGTATACCCAAACACCTGGAAGTATTGGCAAACCAATTTTCATATCTTCTTCACTGATGAGCTGTGGTTTTCACATATGTTTGAATTAGAATCAGAGACATATTTCCTGTGTGCACTAGGGTGGATGGTAGATGACACTAAGATCTGAAAATGTTATGACAAAAGATTTATGCCTCCGCAGATTTCCTGGGGGTCTATACAGACCTTGAAATTTGCTGCATAATTGTCAGTGGTCTTAATTAACAATCTGATGATATCAACATCCTTGTCAAAAGCCTTTCATGATTTCCCATTCTCTAATTAATTAATTTTGAAGTAAATCTGGCATTCATCACAAGACTCAAGGCATATTCTGTGACATGTTTACAACCCTCCACTCTTTTTGATCCCTCTGAGGATGGGCTCAATATAGATTCATGCTTTCCAGTTTTTTTTTATTTTTCTTTTGAAATCATATCCCTATACCTGGCACTTTCCTCCCTCCTTGGTCCTTGGTCTTTCACAATACAAACTTCATTTAGACTTCCTCTCGTCTTCTGAATTATTGCTTTTCTAGCCTATTTTAGGGTTTACATTAAGTGTTTCCTTTGAATGAATATTTCCTGATATTATAAACATTTTGAATCTGAATTTTGATGGCACTTAACTTGTTTATGATTATATATTAGGTAATTATAAAATGAGCATTTTAATAATAAGGACCATATGATATTTATTTGGCTATTGTTCTCTACAATTTTCCTACCACATTTTAATTATAGCAAGTGTTCCGTGTGTGTGTGTGTGTGTGTGTGTGTGCGCGCGCGTGTAAGGAAGAACTAGAGGTGAAGATGTTCCAATACAGTTCAGTTAGCAATTACATTCAAGAACTTGAACTTGATTATTAACACTGAAAAACAATAATAATTTTGATTGTTTGATGAACAATATAAGATGAAACAATCTTTAAAGAAAAGTCCCAAACTTCAAGTGGAATTTAAGATCTTTAAACTTATTATTTTTATTGAGAGAAAATAATATACATGGTTTAAAAATGGTGTTAGAAATAATCCTTCCTAATTTTTAATTATGTTCCAAAGTAAATGTATATAAATAATAGTTTTAATCGATGAATCAAAATTAAAAACATTGAAGGCGTCTGATCTTACTTTCTATTGATGTGGTATTACAGCATCAAGAAAGGGTTTAATTCAGTTCACACCTCTCAGATCATACCCCATCACCGAGGGAAGCGAGGGGAGGAGCCTGAGCAAGGACCTGGAAGCATAAACTGAAACAGAGAACACAGAGCAATGCTATAGCTTGCTGAGTTTGTCATATATAACCCAGTCATAACCGCCCTACAGTAACCCAAATGGTGGTGTGCTAGGTGCTCCCACATTAATCAATAATCAAAAGAATATCCCATAGACTTTATTACTGGCCAATTTTATGAAAGCATTTTTTCAATTAAGATTCCAGCTTAAAAGATACATGTAAGTTTATGTCAAGTAGATAAAACCACTCAGCACCAGAGAACTCAAACATTTTTAACATACTTCACGATTTCACTAATACAAGTCAGAAGTGGAATTTTCATCAAACAAGTCAAAATCAAGTTGAAAATTAAATAATCTAATATTGATACTTGAAACAAATGATATCTGTCTAAATTATATGTCTAAATACAAAGACATTCAGAGAAAACAACACACGGAAAACAAGCATATGATATACAAAACTTTGTGGGACAAATTTCCCCAAAGATAGGTAAAATCGTTATGATACAAAAACATTGATCTCTACAAAAAAAGCCAAATAATCTCCTACCATTTACTATCTTCTATTTGATTATTTTAGCTATAACTGCATCCCACCATTCTTCTGAAAACAGCTGTCCAACACCCACTCTTGTAAGTACCATTCATTTCCATATTTCCTTTATTTTAAAAGATTTGATAGATTGGTCTAGAAAAGCAAGAAAGTTTAAGAATTAGCAGCACATCAAAGAACTAATTTTTCTAGTTGCTGGATCACTGATATTCATGAATTCAAAGAATGCATACATTCATGCACACAGCAAACATTTGAATACCTCACCACTAAATGAAACCTATATATAAGTAATTATTTTGTGCCCCTGTAATATTGAAAGTGTCATAGTGACTTTCATATAAAATATTTCAAAGATGCAGTTCTATTTGCTTAACACTGATAATAAAATACTTGGGATGTGACATCCTGTCCACTGATTACTATTTTCAGATTATTTACTAGTAAAATGTATTTAGGGCTCTTTGTTCTCCGTGTGTCTAGTAATGCCTAAGAATAGTTGACAGCAAAAATAAAGCACTGGTCATGAACTTTATCATATAATGGGCCATTATTTCAGTAGCCAAAAGAAGTGGGGGAAAGGCACATTTTGCCAGAGTCTAAGAATTTTCCACACTTGCACAACAAAAAGGGTGTAAGAAAAACACATGGGGAATTTGGAGCCCAAATGCACTCATCAGTTGTTTGTTACTGCTGATTTAACATACAGCTGTTGTCCAAGATGCTGTATTGGACTCTTAAGATTGTTATGAGTCAGTCCCAATTTTGCATACACACAAACTATCACATGTAGCGGGAGGCTACTTGTTTGTTTCCAGACACTCAACCCCAAAATAACCACACAGAAACTATATTAATTAAATCACTGCTTGGTCCATTAGCTCTAGCTTCTTATTGACTAACTCTTACATCTTAATTTAACTCATCTCCATTAACCTTTGTATCGCCATGATGCTGTGGCTTACCTGGTAAAGTTCCAGCATCTGTCTCCAGTGGGGATACATGGCTTCTCTCTGACCCTGCCTTCTTTCTACCAGCGTTCAATTTATTTTTCCCTGCCTAGCTCTGTTATGCCCTGCTCTGCTATAGGCTCAAAGTAGTTTCTTTATTCATTAGCCAATAAAAGCAACACATAAACAGAAGGACCTCCCATATCATTTCCCTTTTCTGTTTAAATAAGAAGGAAGGTTTTAACTTTAACATAGTACAATTACATATAGCAAAAACAGGTATCTATCAAGCAAGAATTACATTTACAATATTTGTATTTACTTTATCTTTTATCACAACTAAGGAAAACTCTAACTATGTATTCGACTCCAGAAGGATATAATATTCCTAAGTAAACATGAAGTCCATTGCAAGCAACTTCCAAAACTCTAGAATTGGCAGAGACATCTCGCTGTCTGGACAGTCACCCAAATTTCTTTTATATCGTTGGGGCATCCATTCACCCTAGAGACCCATAGTGACCTGCAGACTTTTCCATAAAACAGGAAATCTAAAAGACAATTACACCTATATTGGCAGTTTGTCAGTCACCTTTTTTCTGTGTCCTGCAGATTGTCTGGCAGACTCTTTCATGAAGCAGGAACCCTGAAGAGTTGTCTTGCCTTTAGGCAAGTTCAGCATTCATTTTTCTGTGGGTACTGCATGTCCATTTCATACAGCATAACATCAAGCAGTCCAGGGCAGAGCAGTTTCTTGCCCAAATGTCTAACTAACTCCAAAAGGAGCCTTTTCAATGCCCATATTCCACTTGAAGTAGATTGGTGCTGCCAGGAGCAGCTGTGTCTCATTGTCATGAAAATTCCCAAGTTCTTAAACATTTTAAATGCCATATTCTGAAGGTCTCTGAAAGGTTTGAAGAAAACTTATCTAACTGAAATATATCTCTATATATCTAGAAAACTTAACTAGCATGACTACAAGCTTGACTTTTATAGATGACTATCTAGTAAACTGTATTTCTTTTTTTTAATTTATTTATTTATTTATTAAAGATTTCTGTCTCTTCCCCCCCCCCGCCCCCCCCTTTCC